>NW_015623669.1:237160-239036 GCF_001515625.1 Sinocyclocheilus rhinocerous
ATTTTCCTTTGATTATGTCCTTGTTTTAATTAACCAGTTTGGCAAGAAGTCGCTGCTGTGCTTGTGTCCAGTTTGGTTTTCTTTTACGTTTGCATGTCTTACTATCAGCCATGATTATTCTATTCTGTTAATTAAAAATTGTTTACCAGAAGCAACAATGTAAGAGGCTGACAATTAATTAGCTGTACATATACTTGTTTAATTAGTGACACTTAGCCTGCATTTTTAAATCTTTATTTGAATGTGGCAATTAACATTTTTATTTGTAAACCTTTATTTGAATATGGCAACATAATATCGTGCTCTACAATATTCCTCTGAATAAATCTCGGACAGAGACTATCAGCCAATCACTGTGTGCATAGTTAGTAAGCATGCTGACATCATCCATAGCAACGAGGTCAACCCCGCCCTTACTCTTAGCTTAAGACTTCTCTCTATTCCTTAGTAAAAGTTTGTCTCAGCAGCTTTGTGAATAGGTTTTAAGAGAAAACTCTTAGCTAAAAACTTTTACTGCTATTTAGGAGAACTCTTAGTGGTAAGATAAAATGTTTTGTGGATACTGTGAATTTTGTGAATTTTTTTCGCATGCGATCTGAGCCACTTCCATTAAAAAAAAAAAATCAGATACATATCCGATATCTGGACATCCGACCTACGTCTAAACATACAGATCCGATTCCCCTCAGAACTCCCAATGCGAGGGAAACACGTTTGCCCATAAAGATTGTGCTTTAATGCCGATGTGCTGTATGCGCTCACATTTTCTCTCTCTCGTTAATTCATTTGAATTCATTTCAATAAATATCATCTTGGTGCTACTTGATTTCACTAAAGAATTCTACCTTGAATTAGCTGTAGATAAAAGCCTAACAAATGTAAATTACCGTTATTTTCTGGTCTTTTGGGTGGGAATTAATGTAAACACAGATATCTGATACCAGTCATGTCTAGAGGTCCGACCGATAGTGGATTTTACTGATACCGATAGCTAGGTTGGACCACACTGGCCGATACCGATTAATCAACCGATAGTTTTTAAAATGGATACTTAACAAAAAATTTAAATAGTGCATTTATATTGTCGAACTTTTTTTGAAAAAATGCACAATACACAATTTTACAGCCTAGGGTGAAGTCATTATGTACATTAACAATGATTTGGGACAAATATAATGTAATTTAATGTAAAACTGTGTGAATGGCGCTGCGGCGCAGCAGGATTTCTGTCGGCTGAATATCAGAATCATTCTCGCGTCACTAGGGTTGGGTATCGAAAACCGGTTCCATTTTTAGAACCGGTTCCAAATTTTAAAGAACCGGGTATTCGATAAGACGCGTGCATTTTGATTCTGCTTCATGATTCCTGCGTTCGCATTTTAATGTGATTAAAAACGATTTAAGTGCAGGAACGGCAAGAACTTGTGCCCTGTTTGCGTGCAGCGCACACGAAGCGCAAGCGAGAGCACAGAGAACTAGTGCTGTGTTCAATACAACGATGTATTGTCACAGAGATTTGACGATACGAGTATCGATACAGCTGGCCCTGTATCGATATTGTGGCACGTGTGCAGCAGTGGACCGCGCTTAATTTGAATACGAGAGCACCATTTAAAACAGAGTCGAAAAGTGCTAGGTTTCTAAAAAATAATGAATAGAGCATAATATATAGGCTACAGTAAGGTTTAATCTGGCCGCAGAGGAACACAACTGGGGTTGCCTGATATAAAGAGACGTAATCCACGAAACAGAGCTTCCCACTTGCGCAATACGGAAATATCTGCTAAGTGTGTTACTTATTTTTGTCAACCTGGCAACCATGTGCATGCGCTCTCTCTCCACTGTGGATAAACGCGCTTGCTTTCTGAAAACACCG
>NW_015623669.1:239323-239975 GCF_001515625.1 Sinocyclocheilus rhinocerous
GAGAGAGAGAGAGAGAGAGAGAGGCTGTGTATGTATGAATTACCACCGTTTTGCCGCGTTTCTCTATTAACAGTGAAGCTGTGGCTTTAATTCCTTTAGAAACGATGATGTTACCAGCTCCTTGTTGAGAAAGGTAATGTAGCTCTTGAGCGATTAAGCTATTTTATTGATAAAATTGCGGGGCAGCGCTAAAAAGTTTGTGTTACTGAATGTCTGTGCGCAACGTGATCTGTGTGAGTGACTAAAATAATGCGTGAGATACAGTGAAGACAGCGCATTAGTTTAGAACTCTTCTAATTTGTATTTTTTTAAATGTAGAAATTGTGTTAATTTGTGCAATGATAACCTAACAGCAATGTAAAGATGATTTTTAAAAATATATTAGTATGAGTACATTAAAATATAAATTTATTAGAACGAGTACATTATTATTTATGGGCTTAAAAACAAGATGCAAACAATCAGAATATTGTACCTGGTGGGGAGTGCACAATGTAAACATGAAACATATACCATTACCTATATTGTACTGTGGTACAGTTATGGAGGCCCTTCATAATGCAGAGGTCAACTGCCTGCTCTGCCAATAGTTAGAAATGGCACTATAGTAAGCAGTGCTTAATAAACAGCTGTTTTTATAAATTCTTCTGAG
>NW_015623669.1:240613-267594 GCF_001515625.1 Sinocyclocheilus rhinocerous
CAAGAACCGGGTATTCGATAAGACGCGTGCATTTCGATTCTGCTTAACGATTCCTGCGTTCGCATTTTAATGTGATTAAAAAATATTTAAGTGCATGCGATTTAAGTGCAGGAACGGAAAGAACTTGCGCCCTGTTTGCGCAAGTGCGAGCACAGAGAACAGCGGTCGCCGTACGGGTTCCCGGTTTGTGTCCGTTCTCGAACCGTTCCGTGTATTTCCACTGTAGAAAAGGTTGTTCCGGGCCGAAACTGACTTCTTTCATATTTGTCGACCAATATGCAGAAAACTACGTCAGTATATCATCATAAACACAGCCGTTTTTGTCTTACGTGAACGTAAACAGATGAGAAAGAAAACACACATGTACAGTATTTTTAGATCTGCGTGCGTTCGGTGTTAAAAGAGACAGCAACCTAATAAACGTGCTGCCTGTCATTAATGTTAATCAAAGAACAAAAGAAAATCGTTCACTGATCTTGACTGAATATATTTAATAACTTTAATTGATTAATCTATATTTTATTTATGAAAAGAAAACTATGCAGTGTTTTTAAACTTTTAATTACGGTTTCTGTACCTGAAATTTTGTTCAGTTGTATTTATTTATGATATTGCTAATTGATTTGTTTGTTCCTATCTTATTACTGACTGTTTACTTGTCTTTAACAGTTTAATATTTGAAATTTATAGTAATCTAGTTGTTTTTGCTGTGGTATTTTTTTTTAAAGCGTAGGCAAAATTCCTCTTGCAGTGTTCTGTAGGCTGCTGATTTTTGCTCGTGTTATTCAGCTGCAACTGAATGCTTTGTAAAAAGACAGAATAAATGTTTGACATCTAAATGTTTGACTTAATTTTTTTATATTGGATATTTTATCTTATTGGAATCTAAACTAGGAATCGATAAGCAGAATCGATAAGCAGAATCGGAATCGATAAAATTCAAACGATACGCAACCCTACGCGTCACAGCTTTAAATCTGCAACTTCGCTGGGTAACAAATGCATTAATGTGACCAGCTCAGCTGGATATAAACTAATGCAAATAGATGTTAACGATCATGACATTAAGCGTTTGCGTCAGATTTGCGTGTGTTTTGGTCACATTGTTTTAAACACTTGAGGTGCTGCTAATGTTTGTGTCCTCTCAGCATTGACAGCAACCATACTGCTGTTTTTTCTCCACTAATGCAGCATCCAATTAACAAATTAATTACTTAGTAATGAGATGAAAACATGCACTATAGTATACTGTGTACACACCGTTTCGCTGTCTGTTTTAAATCCGAGTGTCTGAAGTGTCCCGCCCTGTGCAGTGCGCAGTGTCACGTGTCAAAACAAACAGCACGTGCTGTCAGTGATTCACCTCTAGAGACCGTTCTCATACTGTATAATGACAGCGGAGCCTTCAGCCGCTCCAGCTATGGATGCAACCCGGAAAAACTATCGGTATGGATTTTTGCCCATAGCCAATAGTTCCGGCAATCAACTATCGGTGCATATTAAAGGGATAGTTCACCCAAAAATGAAAATTCTGTCATTAATTACTCACCCTCATGCCGTTCCAAACCCGTAAGACCTTCGTTCATCTTCGTCCTAAGTGTAAACAACACTGATTGCGCAGATTACGTTCATGTGTGCGCTTTCTCCCCCGAACGTAAACAACGCTCTTGGGTACTCTCCAACATGGCGGAAGACGTAACTCGGGGGAGAAGAATTGTTAAATAAATTATTTTTGTTTTCTTTGTGCTCAAAGTATTCTCGTAGCTTCTCGTAGCAAAACTGAAGTTGAGCCACTGATGTCACATGGACTGTTTTACCGATGTCCTTACTACGTTTCTGGACCTGGGAACTTTACAGTTGCGTTGCTGTCTATGCAGGGTCTGAGAGCTCTCACATTTCAACAAAAATATCTTGATTTGTGTTCCGAAGATGAACTTAACGGGTTTGGAACGACATGAGGGTGAGTAATTAATGACAGAATTTTCATTTTGGGGTGAACTAACCCTTTAAGAGACATGAGACAGAAGACAGGCCTTTCCGATGACTCTTTCCTGCCCCATTCTTGCTCCCTCACTCACCATCTTCCCCTCTCGAGTTGCAGCTGCTTTAAACAACGCATTCGTCACATTTAGTGCCCTACAAACGTTGCTCAGAGTGACACAAATAGCAACACAGGAACAGGCCCCATCCTGCCCAGTCTGAGATAGCAGAACTTGCATCAAGCATAAAGGTTCCAAAGTAGAACCAACAAAATGCAATAGGAAAACCATTTTGGGTTCACCAAAGAACCTTTCAATTAACCAAAAAACAAAAACACTTTTTATTATTGTGAAGAACTTTAGTTTTCCATTAAAAATAATCTTTAGTGCACTGGAGAGTTTCCATGGATGTTAAAAGTTTCTCATATTGCTTAATAGAGAGCCAAATCACCGATCACACAGATTGCATTTAAAAACATGAGATGCAGTGAAATGAAATAAACCTTCACAAATTCGCATCGCGTTTTCAAACCATTTAAACTGTTTTAACTTTGCATGGCTTTCTTTGCATCTCTTGCATGAGACGCGAGTTCAGCAGTCATATTTGTCCGTCTAAAAAATGTGCTGAATATGCGTTCTCGTTCGTGTGTGCTGTCTGCATCACCCATAACACGTGCCTATATTGTGCGCTATATCGAACATTTTTTCTATCGTTATCGATGAACGTGTACCGTCGGTAAATAGTTTCTCATATATCATACACATGATACATATTTCCAAATATCATACACATGATAATAGGGCTGGGCGATATAGCTAAAAAATTTATCAACGATATAATGTTTCATATCGTTCGGTATCGATAATTATTGACATTTTTTAAATTATTTTTTAAAACCGAGCAATATACATTTTTTTTTTAAATTTAACCACTGTATTTTTCATTTGCCCAATTTATTAAGACAAACAATTTTTTGTTTGTTTTAACAGTCAAACACAAAATAAAAATTAAACAAATATCTATATCGAACATTTTTTCTATCGTTATCGATGAACGTGTACCGTCGGTAAATATCGATACCGTTTTATCGCCCAGGCCTACATGATGATAATAGTTGTTACTGTGGACAACTACATATTGGAGGTTACAGTTCTCTGGTGTAGACCATCTGTGGTAAGAAGCAGCACGTGAAAAATCAACTGCTCAGCCACTTATTCTGCACCAGTAAAAACGCTTTTCAAACTCTGCAAATTTACTCTGTTTTGGCAACTGAATTGGGTGACATTGTGGACACGTAAAGTTAAGATGATGGCTTGTGCTCTCAGTCGTGTATTTTGGCAATATTTTGATTCTTAATCTATATCTATTTTGATCCTATCATTCCCAGATCACAGAAATGTGGGATATTCATATCGAATTTAATGATATTATTAATGTAGACATGTAGGAGTAATGGAATATAATACATTTTTTTTTTGTGATTTAAGCTAAGCTTTTGTGCATTTATACCAAATGTATTTAGACTACTGTTTTTCATACAAATACCTAGAAACCATATAGTTACATCTTTACCATGGTATTATTGAGGTGCTTACTGTGTGGATTTAACTGTAGTTACCATGATATAAATGTATGCTACTATGGAAGACCAATGGCTAATTTTAATAAAACTCAAACAGTCAGAATAATTAAATTTCACCATATAAAAATGAGGTTGTTACAATTTTTACGGATTTACTGTTTTTGATAATGAACATAAATTTACATCTGCATCCTAACTCAAGCTACTACTGTCAACTCAAGCTACTGTCAAATGTGCATTTCTAAGAGACGAAAAAATATATTATTAATATTATTGCAGCCTGCACTGCAAACTGTGCTGAAGATATGCGTCAAAGTCAGGCAACACAAACCTGTTTCTTTATTTGAAACTATCACTCATTAGAACATGCTGAAACTAAGAAATTAATCCTTCTATTAAGATATTAATTTTAAGGAAAAATAACCTGGAAAGGTGTAAAGAATTCAAGAACGTGAAGTGTTAGTCATGTTCTGACCATAAAGAGTAATGGCATAGTAATATTGGTTTGGAAAGGCATCAGGACTAGTAAATACATATTTGTTTTTGGTTGAACTTTTCCTTTATATTTTCATTTGTTCTAATTGTTATTTATGCTGGTGTGTTGTCTCAGGTGTAGGAAGCCGAGGAAGAGGCAGAGGAGCTGGAATGAGCAGGCTCTCTCAGGGAATGGGGTGAATATTCACACTTTTGTCTTTCCAAACCCATCAAACACTCCTTCAGTGAGAAATATCTCTGTGCCCATTCCAAAAAACTCTTTCTTGATCGTTATTCTCACTCCCCCTCTGTTGGCTTCTCTTTGACCAGTAGGACGTTTAACCCTGCTGACTACACCGGCTCTGCTGAGGCAGGGGAGGCTGGAAATGAGACTACTGAAGGAGCAGGTGAGTGCCGTTTATTGATCCGGATCCTGAACACTGTTTCTTTAATGGGGCAGAAGTTGGTTCTCCTATACTTTTCACTTAATCATATCTGAAGCCATTTTCAGTCTGGTATCGATGTCAGGTGAGCCGGTTTTTAGTAATATCGATTTCATACAGCTCTGTATAGAGCTCGAAATGCTCACCTCTGATCCGATTTTTGTAGTGCGGATCATCCTCAAACCATAAAGCACAGTTGATTATGTAAATGAGCATAATCACTATCCAGCGTTTATGAATTTCTTAATATAACCCACTGCAAATCATAATTTTATCTTTAACTCACCTGTGCTTTTAGGAGCCTGGAAGGACAGTCTGGAAGATTGGGTGGCCGAAGACTGGAATGAAGATGTGAGTGATCTCATGAATGTTAAAATGAAACTGGAAAACTTGATCAAGAGATGTCAGTGTGTAACGCTCGCTTCTCCATTTATCAGCTATCTGAGACCAAAGTGTTCACTGCTTCTTATGCGCTTGGCTCCAAGAACTGCGTGCAGCCTGGACAGGGGTGAGTGCTTCCTGTGCTTCAACACTTTCTAGCGCAGAGCTCGGATGTATGGACGACTAAAAAATAAAGAAATTGATTTCATTAAAAAATATAGTAATTCAAATAAAAGTAATTTCATTCAAAATGTAGCTTTAAAAGTAATTTTACTATTACTTAAAATTGACAAAAATAAACAAGTTAAATTTAACAAAATATTACCTTAATATCAAGTTTTAAATTTGTTCATTTGATTTGTCAACTGCCTTTGTCATTTACCAGATGCTTTTATTTAGCCATTTGTCAATCGAGTTAAAATAAATGCCATTGGGTAGTTCACACATGGGAGCAGCCAATTTTTAAACTTGTTTGCTAATTGATAGAAAAGTGTTTTGTAATTTTAAGTAGTTAAAGTTGATAATTAAAAAAAAATTTTTTGTAATTTTATTTAACTTAATTCAACATTCATTTATATATTTAACTGCAGTGCAGTGTTAATTTCATTGACAAATAATTTTTGTCAACGACATTTTTCCACAGACGAAAATGATAATAAGAAAATAAAATCCGAGAATAAGACTCCTTTTTAATGGTTAAATTAAATTTTATTAATCAAAAAGCATGTCTAATTAATTAAAATCATGAAACCTAAACAATTTAACATCAATTTATTAAAAGTTTAACAAAAATTACATGTTTAGGGCCCTATGAAATGTTTTATTTTTTCCAACCTAATGTTTTATTGCTACCAAATTCTGTTTTAACATGTCTAATTATTTGAAAGCATAAAAACAAGTTTAATTTATTCTTACAATAGCCTTATGATTTTTTGCTCCGAAATTCTGTGTTGTGTATTTACATTTTTAAGGCATAAAATATTCATTTAATCTATCTTTTTTAAGTAATGAAAATTAAACAAATGTTATTTTTTGGAAAATAAAGGTCATTTAATATTACAATTAAAACACTGAATAAATATTGTATGATTATTCTTTAAAAATAAGGTTTTAATCATTTTAGTAGTAGCAGTCTATTACTTACATTCTACAATAGTAATATATTTCTGCCGCAATGCCTTCAAGTTAAACCGAACTTTTATTTTGACGGGTTGCCGTGAATACCTTTACATTTCTGTGTGTATATGATTTGAGGATAGTTTTACTCAAATGAAACGGTCAAATGCTGATGAAGTGACTCTCAGAGCAGTTCTGGAGATGTTGTTCATGTATTTATGTCCTCATTTAGTGAGACGGCAGACGCTAAAATCACAGCAAGCATCACGCGCGCTTCAGTACACGTGGTAAACAGAACCGCACGTCTGACATTCATTAACACAGAGACACGAATTCATATTTAAATAGTCGTTTTGCGGCTTAATATTTACAAATACTAGTGGGAGTGGGAGCATGCTCACTTGTGTGTGCGCGCACGTGTGAGTGTGTGTGTGTGTGTGTGTGTGTGTGTCGGGGTGGAACGCCGCTGTGTGTGATTCAGAGAGCGCGACCATAACGTAGAGACCGAAATGACATGCCGTCGTGTAAATAAGATAAATAACATAAGGCTATTTAGTTTGTTTAATAAAAGAACAAGGTTATAGACCTGTTCTATCGGAAAGGTAACTTTAAATGACTTCTGTTGTGATCTGGCGCTATAGAGAAAATATTAAATAAAATTAACTTGACCTTCAAGGGGGGCGGGGGGTGCCGTTGAGGGGGCGGGCCGCCCCCCTAATATAATGGCAGGGGAAACACTGCACCTGAATCACGCACACAGAAAAGCGCCTCTCAGACAGCACACAACACGAGTACTGAATTCAGTTCTCTTTCGCGTCACTTGAATGGAGAAATACACACAAAATGATGTTGAAGTGTCCGTTTTGACGAGTATTCACGTAAACGCACTCTGTTATGTCTTAAGTGAAAGTAAACAGTAGGATATCGGATGTTTATCAGTATAATGCACCTGTGCATTCGGTTTTAAAGGTACAGCAGCCTAATTTAGCTATGTATGTGTCATTAATGTTAATGTTAATGAGAAAATCACTCACTGCTCTTGACTGAATGACTTTTGTAGCCCTAATAAGGATTAATCTAAATTTATTTGTATAAATATGTCTGCTTGAAATAATGAAGAATGTGGTAAGTTGTTATAAATAATGAATAATATATAACCTTTGGTATTTCATTGAAAGGAGTATCATGTTCTTGTTTCTTTATGAGAAGTGGTTTTATTTCATTTTAATATAAAGGCATGTTGTGTGTCACAGCAGTTAAATCCGTCTCTATATTGCATGATAAAACCTTAATATTAAACCTATATAATGAGTTTGGAAATTTTAGAGTAATGCTTAATAAATGCACTGTAACTAAACCCATTAGATTTTAGCTGACTTAATCTACCATAGATTTAGTCGACTAAAATCTTATGATATTTAGTTGACTAAAACTAGACAAGAGACTTTAGTCAAAAGACTGTGACGAAATCAAGACTAAATCAACATTTGCTGTCAAAATTAACACTGCTGCAGTGACTGCAATTAATTGTTATTTAGCAAAATTAATCTACTTAGCCATTTGAGAAGTCATTTATTTATATTTTGAAGTAATACATTGATAGTAGTTTTCTTTATTTGCTTTTAAGTGGCACAGCTAGGATTACAATGGAATTACTTGTTATTACTCTGTCAGACATATTAGTTATTGCTTGTACAACTTGTTTATACTAATCAGCTGGCTTGGTGCCTTTTTATATGAATTTTATTTGAAGAGTTGTAAGTAACTGATGACACAACTCCTGACCAAACATGTTGACCTTTGGTTTGATTTGCCTTGACCACTACATGGCAAAGAGCCTGGTTTGGCTAGTCCACACTAATAAATAGGAAAGTAACAGAATAAATAAATGATGAAAACTTAACGTATTCTGTCCTAGATGCGTGTTCCATCTACGCAACACTGACAGATAGCTAACAGTCAGAAGTCAGAAAAAGGGCAGACGCAGGAGTAAAGTTGAAAGTTTTACTGTTAGGTTCTTTCCTCTTCCATTTCTTATTCTTTTCTTTTTTGTAAAAAGGCAAAGCCTTTCCAAGGCACAAAACGCAAAGGAAATAGAGTAAAGAACTTCTTGGACAACCGCATGGAGAAAATCTGGAACACTGCGATTATTTCCTGGTTAACCTCTAACCCAAGAGTCACATGGTCTAAATCAACCACTAAGAAAATAGCTAACAATTATTAATGTTCTTTGTTGTTACACCAAACTGCCACAAGATGGTGCTAAAAAATTACAAACGAATGCGTGACATGACATAACGAAATATGAAAGAATTTAAATTCTGCTATAAAGCATCTCTAAAAGGTAATAGTGTCATTCAACTTAATAGTGTTGGTTTAGTTCAGTTCAGTTACTGTGTAAAGTTCATCAATTCTGAAACATGTTTGATTCAGCTGTATACAGCTCTAGAGAAGGCAATAATGCTATTTAGCTCAGTGTTGAATCAGTTTATTTGCTGCTTCATTCATTAATTATAAACGAATGCAATTCAGCTATAAAGCAGCTCTACAGTACACAAAAGTGTCATTCAACTCAACTCAGTTTGTTTTGTTATCCAATAGTGTCAGTAGTGTAAGCAAGTGCTAAAACTGTGCTCTATTACATGTTCAACAAGCAGTTCTGAAGAGCAACTTTAGACACATTAGTCTACCTGAGTGCTCCAAAATATTTGGCAAGCATTCAGGTATGATTCCCCTCCCTGTCTCGTTAATTTATGACTTATGTTTAGCAATTGAAGTCAAAAAAGCAAACAGCCTTACAAGCAGAAACCGATTAGCAGACATACGCAAGTGCGCTCCTGGAACATCCTCACTTCCTGCTTCCTATGTTGTGGAAGCAATAGGGCAGAACCCCATCAAAAATGAATCTGATGTTTTGCATTATAGAGCAGTGGCCTCTTTTGTAGTTGTCTGAAAGTTTTTCTCTACTCCTCAGGATGGTTCTCGGCTCTCTGTTGTCTAAGGTGGCTGAGGGTGACTCTGAGCTGTCCGGATTGGAGCCGTCGTCCCTTGACACTCTCACCCAGAGCCTGGTGTTCACCAACTCTCAGCAGCACGCCACCCGGACACACACACACAGCTACGCTTCTGCTGCTGCTGGCACTTATGCCCATGCCGCATCGGTGAGAAAAACGCACACATACTGGCACTGAGCACCACAGCGCTTGACTCTGCACCTTTGCCTTGGTCACAGATTTACAGGGCCAAATTTTCTTTGCCCACCCTAGAACAGTTTTAACTTCGTTATTTATTTGTTTAGTTTAGTTTAACAATTATTTACACGATGTACACTACCGTTCAAAAGTTTGAGTCAGATCAATTCTTTTGTTTAGAAATGAGAACCTTTATTCAACAAGTTGTATTAGCCTATATTTCTAAAAAGTGGCAGTGATAAAAATTTATAAATAGATTTCGAATAAATGCTGTCCATTCAAATTTTCTATATTAAAGAATGAAATTTAATAAAAGTGTCATGTTTCCACAAAAATATTAAGTAGCATAACTGTTTACAACATTAATAATAATAAATCAGCAGTAAATCAGCATATTAGAATGATTTCTGAAGGATCATGTGACACTGAAGACCGTAGTAATGATGCTGAAAATTCAAAGAATATTCAAAAAGTTATTTTAAATAATGATATTTCTCCAATGTAATTTAAATTAGAGAAAATAATTTCTCTAATTTGATTTTTCATCAAATAAATATAGCCTTGGTGAGCATTTTATCTTTTAAAAAAATCATACCAACCCCAAACTTTTAAACTGTAGTGTATCTTTGACCAGAATTCACATAATCTGTCACTGTCCCTTAATAATAATAAATCAGCAGTAAATCAGCATATTAGAATGATTTCTGAAGGATCATGTGACACTGAAGACCGGAGTAATGATGCTGAAAATTCAAAGAATATTCAAAAAGTTATTTTAAATAATGATATTTCGCCAATGTAATTTAAATTAGAGAAAATAATTTCTCTAATTTGATTTTTCATCAAATAAATATAGCCTTGGTGAGCATTTTATCTTTTAAAAAAATCATACCAACCCCAAACTTTTAAACTGTAGTGTATCTTTGACCAGAATTCACATAATCTGTCACTGTCCCTTTAAATTAGTTCTATGATGTTATAAATCTTAAAGTTTCTGGATACAGTGAAATATTCAATTTTAGCCAATAAATATCCAATATTGGCTAATTGTGATAAACTACAAAATCTGTTAATACTTCATACGGAGTTAATATATAGTGTGCATCACATATTACATAGTGTACTACTTATTGCATGCTTTTTGTAATAAGAAATGTCAAAAGTACCTGTACTTTGCTACCAAGATGACACTTAGGTCTCAAACTTGATAAAATAGTGTGTTGAATTACATATTAGTTTTTCCTGTGATATCAAACTTGCTATTGAGAGTATTGAAATTTACCGAGATTGGTATTGAATACTAATATTTTGGTGTCATGACAACCCTTCTGCTTTTCTTCTAGTCCATGCTGGGATCCAGGCTTCCCCAGAATGATGTACAGAAAATGGAGCCAATCAGCACACCCCGAATTGCCCCTTTGTCCAGTCAGATTTCAGGGACCCTGAACAATGGCACTGCATATGTTGAAACCACTGCTCTGGTGCCTCTTGAATCTACACCTGTGACCCTGAATGAACCCAAGGAGACCCCTGTTACAGCAACTCATCGTAAGTACTATGCATACACTCTAGAGTTGCCCAGCCTGTACTCTTACATGATGTACACATGCACTGGAGGTTATTGGCTGTTGCATCATGTCTTGAAATCAGTGTGGTTTTCCTTCACACTCGCTAACATTTTTGAACACAAATTCTCTGCCAAAGTTTAAAGTGCCCCTATTATGCCATTTCCAATATTGCCTTTCATGCATTGTGTAATGTAGCTGTATGTGAATGTAAACGATCCGGAAAGTTGTAAAGCTGCAAGTGCACGATAAATAAAGTTATTGTCTCCCAAAATAAAGAATCGACTCTGAACAGCTGAAACGAGTCATTAGTAATTTGAATCCCACTTCGTCACGGGGTAACACATTTGCATAATGCGCGCCTATGTTCTCCGTTGGCCTGCTGCGAACAACTTGACCCCGCCCACAAACACGTCATTTTACTGACGACTGCTTCTCTAATCTCGGGGAGTTCAACGCGGGACTCCCAAAACGCTTGCTGTTGAAAGATGGATCAGTATCCTGTTTATTTGGACCAGCTGCTCCACTGAATCACAACCTGTAAGTATGATAAATAATAGATGTTTATATTTTCTATAGAGCGTTCAAAATACAGAACTATTGAAATAGGCGTATTGTTTCCGAAACACGCTGTACACCGTAGACCATGGTTCCTCAGATCTTTCCCTGGAGGGCCAATGCGCTGCAGAGTTTAGCTCCAACCCTGATCAAACTCCCCTACCTGTGATTTTCTAATGATCCTGAAGACATTGATTAGCATGCTCAGGTGGGTTTGATTGGGGTTAGAGCTAAACTCAGCAGGAAAGTGGATCTTGTGGGCCAGATTTGAGGATCCCTGTCGTAGACCAATCACAACAGACTAGGCCATCTGACCAATCAGAGCAGAGCAGGCTCACGGAAAGGAGGGGTTTAGAGACTAAATCTTTGAACTGCTTCGAACGAATCGTTTGAGAATGGCTGGAAAATGAGATGATACTAAATGCATATTTTGAGAAAACTAAAGCGTTTTTTGACCTTGCATGCATGTAATCCTATTGTAGGAGACTCCCAAAACAAAAAATGGCATAATAGGGGCACTTTAACAGAGACTGACACATGTTGGAATATGTTTTTTCTGTCTTTAGTAGACCTGAAGGCCCAACCTGACCCATCCCCCATCCTCGGTCGTCTGACCAAGCATCAAAATGCAGCACTCCAGTCGGACCTGCCGGCTCAGGCCCGAGACCCTTCTCCATTTCCCCCACATGATGGGCCTTCTCCGACACTGAAACCCCACTGTGAGCCTGTCGTCACCTCGACAGAGCCGCCACAACCCAGAAACATCAGACCACAGAGACGGAGAGCACCCCCTCCCTCTAAGGTAACAAACGTTCCCTATAGCCCCTTTTATTTTTTGTCTGTGATTTCTGTTGTAAAATTGATTAGCAATGTGATTTGGCAGCCGTAAAAGTAGTTAAAGGGGTCATGAAATGGAGAATCAAAATGTTAGTTTACACTAGGGATATGCCGGTATCAAATTTTCATGTTGCGATTAATTGCTAATGCTTTTATTACGGTATACGGTATTATCACGATATTGAAATTAAGTTTAAAAAAAAGTGCTGTCATAATACAGTATAACAAGTTTAATAACTTTTTTCTTATAACAAAAATAACTGAACATTTAAATGCAATAAAGCAATACAGAAAAATGTACAAAGTTAAAAGTTTTACACAGATTAAAGTGCAAAAGAACTATAAAGACCAATAGGTATCACTTTACAATAAGACCTCATTAGTTAACCTTAGTTAATGCATTAACATTCACAATGAGCAAAAGCTAATGTTAACTAATGAAGCCCTAATGTAAAGTGTGACCGAACAATAAAGAATCAAAACACTTTCAAACAATATCTAGGGCATGTTGTAGTCCAGATTAAAATGTAAAAAAAAGTTTGAAAATAAATAGCCTATTAAGTCTAAATATTTAAGTATTTGGCGCTGTGATGAACATCATAGCAAATACACAAATCTGAATGGCTGTTTAAATCATTTAAACACGATTCAGAAACCGGAAGTAGTGCAGCTGCTTTGTTTACAGGGTTTCCGGGGTAACGGCTGCATTTAAATTTATTATTATTATTATTATTATTATTTCTGCAGTTTAGCGCCATCTGCTGTCAGAGAGTGAAAGTGTGCTTTCATCCTGAGCGTCTCTCACATGTTCCGCCATGTGCTTCATGTCCGCGCTTGTTTATGTCAGAGTGCGCATGCGTCTTTCACGCAGCATACAGCGGTGTTGTGCATTTTGACCAGTTTATGGGAAAAGTATTCTTAAAATGCATTCAAAATTCGGAATAATTTGTAATATATAATTATTCACGGTATTTAGAAGTGCCCACGATAACAATATCGTGCATATTCATTACCGTGATATATCGCATTACCGAATACCGGCACAAGTCTAGTTTACACACATAAAAGAGGTTACTCTACAATAAAAACACACTGCAAGCTTCAAAACTAACTCCCCAGTTTCAAATTATTATTTTTTCTACCCTTCTGAAATGGCCTGATTTAAAATTGGGGAAATCGTGATGTCACTGTTCTCCTCAACATGCCCCCTAACATCGTCGCAAGTAAGCGAGTTGCGTTTTTTACAGCTCATGTCTGCCCATCAACAGACCTGCCAGCCTGTACACATTTTGTGTAACAGGTACGCATTTTGACCTCAAAGTACGCTGGTATGATATGTAGGGTTGGGTACCGAAACCCGGTGCCAATATAACCGGTATGTACTAAAACCGAATCAGAACGCAGATTTCTGTGCCTCATTTCGGTGCCACTTAAATGCATGAGCGATCGATTGAACTATTTGTCCTGGTTCTCCGAAATGGTCGTAAGAAGCATGGGCGTCGCTAGGCCATTTTTAGCGGGGCTATAGCGATTAGCTCCGTAAACTGTACACAAATTTGTGATCGCCTCAGAGTCAGTCCCCTTTGAATTTGATATGAAAACGGCGCCAGACTTCGTCTCCTCCCTGTCTTTCAGCGCGCTCTTTAATCCGCAGACTGCGGCGGCGCAGCGCGAGCAGACTCAAACAGAAACAGAGGACACAAGGTGTGTGTTTATCGATAGATTGTTATATCTGTATCTGTGCAGTTATTTGTCATAAATACAGTTTACAAAAGGTCACGAGGGAGTAATCGGTTTCCCATCTACAGTAAAGTTTTCGCTGCATTCACCCCTCATCACACCACAGCTGTTTCCTCCAGCGAAAATCTAGCCCTTTAATGTTATCCATCCTTTTTTTTTTGTCTCTCTTTTTTTTAAAGTATTGGTTCAGGCACCGTTTAGGCACTGGTACCGTTGTAAAAGTATCGATTTGGCACCGGTATCGTAAAAAACCCAATCGATACTAGTGGTTCAACGGATCTCAAATCTCACGGTTCGGCCGAACCATGGGGCTTGGTCCGTACGGATCAACTACGATCGATACCCAACCCTAATGATAATTCACTCTAAACTATGCAAAAGCCTGGTTACGCCTCTGTCCACATGCAGTACTCAAATCAAGCAAGAGCAAAAGAAGAAGAGTTTGGCCAATCAGAGCGCTGGGTTCATTCCCCAAATAGCAAGCGAGGATGATTGACAAATGCGGAAGGCCTCACTCGATTCCCCTTCCACTCCCGCCATCTGACTGATTTCTAAAGTGTGGACAGTACAGTAGTCATTACTTTTTTTTTTTTTTTCCTGTTTTAAGTAATTTCAGTGCGTTTTATTTCTCTCCGAGCTGACTCTGTTTGTGTGTGTCCGTTCCAACACATGCCAAAACATCTTCCGCTGTAATGAAGCGTTTCTAAACCTGCCGTCCAACAAAAGAGAACATTATAACATGTTTTTGCTCCACATCTGTCGAGTGTTTGAAATAACTTCCTTTTGTCAACTGATGTGGCTTCTTATCACAGAATGAGGCAGAAAATATATTCTATACTGTAAAAAAAAGGCTATGTTGATAAGCAATTGATTATAAATGTACATAATTATTAATATGAAAATACCCGAAATGGCTTGAACAAAGATAAACAATACATTGTCGCAGTCAAGTGTTTGTCTTTGTAATTGAATATAAAGAAGATAGAAACGTTTTGAATGATAAAACAGTGACAGCTGGATGTCTTTGTCAATATTAGGGATTTCCTGGAGTGTCATCAGTTCCATTACTTCTGTGATGCATATGTGGATTTTCTGCGCGAGGTCGCCCTCTGGCATCCAGTATGAATGAAACATTACATGTTTATAGTGCTAAATAATGGCCAATCCATAAAAATAATACTTCTCTCAAAAGCAATTTGTAGACATATGATAATCCATGTTTTTCTACAGTGTACAGAAGTATACTGGAGTTTTTTTTCTAAATGGCATTTTAAATTGCAAATCGCAAAAAAAATACTCCGATGTGCTAAGCCATCAGAATTGAACTGAACTGAAAACTGTGGTTAAAAACCAAGGTATGTATTGATCCGTGGGCTAACTGTATTGTTGCATATTGTGCAGACCTGCTAACCTTGGGAAAATATTTAACATTTAATCTTGCATTTTGCACATTGTGCAATTACGATTAGCCATCAAGGAGCTTCAAGTATTAATGTAGATATCTAGGAATAAATGAACCCCCCTAAACCCGTGTCCCGTCCCGTCACACTGATGGTTCTTAAAAAAATTGTTCCAAGGTTTGCAAGTCTGCATCAATCACAAGAGTGATACTAATGTTAGGTAAAAAAAAAAAAATTTTTTTTGGTTCAAAAAGATTTGCAAACTTTATAAATTAACCTTGAGAAATATAATATAAAAATCTGAAATGAGCATTGTGACCTGTGATCGGTGTAATATGTAAGGGCTCATGTACAGATGTTTTTTGTCACAAAGTGGTTTACTGCTGTTTATGCATTAGTGAAGCCAGTGACTAAATGTTCAACTTCACACTTCCTGTTAGTAGCATGAAAACCATCTGTTTTCTATACTGTGCTTATTTTATATAGAGAAAGCGATCAAAGATTGTTCTTTTTATAATTGCTGGAGCAGTCAGTTCAAGATCAGTGCGAGTCAGTGATTTGATTTCGGCATTTTCTCCAAATCTACCGTTATAAGCAATGACGCAGTTTACATTGCTCAGTGAGTCTCTTTATTTACAAGAGTTTTCACTGTGTTAGCAATGATACAAGTATGTATGAGATTGCAGAAATCATGTTGCAATAAGGACATTGTGTGCTCAGTAGACATGACTGTGTTTGGCTGTTATAGTCAAGAGTTTTCAAGAGTTCCACATGTAACACTCATTTCATATGCAAAGATGCTAGCCAATCATAGCAGTGGGTGTTTACATTGAAGTCTCACATCAGACACTTGGAGTGAAATATTCAGGGTAGAAAATGACCATTTACTTCTAAATTAAAGTTTTTGATGAAAAACCATGCTAAGATTATCATTGTACCTCCTAATGTTCCTAGGTCCCTGTGACTTTCGCAGTGCAGAAAAAAAAGCACAGAGTTGCCAAATTTAGTTATAGAAATGGAAAAATTCATCTCTAGAGCTGCTCTGCGAGTCACTTTAATGGCATTTTATTTCATTTGATAAAACTATCATCAGATGCACTCAAAAACTCAAAGGTCTTTACGACAACCCACCAAAATAAAAGTTCGCTTTGACTTGAAATTATTGAAAAATATTACTGTATAATTATCACAATATCTCACAATTTGTACATGTTTTATTTTAAACTGTAAAAATGTTAACTGTTTTCAGTAAAAAATTTAAGAAGGAGTTCCATTTACATAATGCCACTAATGGCTGTTTCATCTTAATGAACAAGTAATTATGCATTTTGTTTGCCAGATCCCCTCTTCGGCAGTAGAGATGCCAGGCTCTGCTGACGTGTCCGGGCTGAACGTGCAGTTTGGTGCGCTGGATTTTGGATCTGAATCCACTGTGGAGAATCTCAACCAATCAGAAAGTAGCTGTCAGGAACCTGTGGGCGCTCCTCTAACCCAGAGCAGCCTGTACTCCAAACCCACCGCCATCAGGTCTGACTGTCCACCTGTTTGTCTGTCTTTTATGCATGTTTACAAGATCTTAAAGGGATATTTCACCCAAAACATTATTATTCAGGAGACTCGGATTAAACCTCTAAATTTGTATGGATTACAGTGTCTTTATGAACTTTTCGAAAACTTAAAGGTTGTGCAGTGGAGGGACAGAAATCTCTCAAGTTTTAGTTAAAATATATATTTTTGTGAGGGTGAGTAAATGATGACAGAATTTTTGGGAAGAACATATCCCTTTAACTTTGTGTAAATATGGTATAATCGATTACATTATTATGTTTGTTTGAAATCAGCATTGGCACAAATGCTGTTGATAAAACCCAGATCATTCCATAAACAAATGACTTTAATGCATTTCTAATCAAATTTTTCTTGTTTTAGCGAGTCTTTAGGTGGCTTGCCTCCAGCAGTAATGGAGTCCAGTTACCCATCAGCCTCTCTTGGTTTACCGAGCACTACTGTCCCTCCTGTCTTGGCTTCATCCTCAGCTAGCAGAGTGGAGTCATCGGCCACCACCCCTCTCGGTGTATGACCAAAATTCTTTTCATCACATTTACCATAGCTTGGCAAAATTTCACAGGCAAAATAAGGCATTTCATCTGGAATCTTCACAATCAGTTCCTCATGCAGATTTTGCTCATGTTTAAGTTCGCAGCTTTCACCGACAGAAAGCTGCTTGCTTTGAAAGTGATTTCTGTGTGAGCGGTGCTTCATGCATCCCTAAGCTCTTAACGCTGGCCCTTTTCGCCTGCACCTTAATTAGATTAGCTTGGTCCAGACCATCCAGAATCCAGAACTGAACTGTTTTTATTCAGGATTCCTATGCTTATGGAAAATACCTGGAAATATCTAGAAATTTGATATTTCTTGTCTTTGAGTTTTCCATGCCAGGAAGAGCAATAATGATATAAAACGTTATTTGAAATAACTCAGTTAAAATCTAAACTTTTTATTTCATCTAGTTGCTGAGGCTACATATCTCATTTTAATTGTTTAACTTGATGTACTAAAATAACTCAAACTGAAATAAAAATGAATAAAAACTGTATAGATATAAAAAACAAAAACTACTAAAAATGACAAACAACAAAATCACTAAAACGTTAAAATTAAAATGAAAACAGGAAATGTAAAAATAAAAATACTGAGTCAAAATATTAATAAAAACTATAGTAGTATCTCAGTGTTACTAAAATAAAACTGTTAGTTAAACCAAAAACTGAACTTAATGATTCATTAGTGAATTGCTCTGAATTTGAACGAAATTAAAATCCAGTTATCAAGAATGTTTTAGTTGTAGTGTTTCATTGGTCAAACCAGTTGTACCATTGAGTCCACATGAATCAGACCCCTGTTTTCAAGCAGAATAGAATTAGAAACCAAAAAGTTACTTTTATTCTAATCAAATGAACGGAATAGGGATTATCAGTTTATACTACTGCTAACACACTCTCACAAGCAGACACGATGAGATCTGTTTTCCAGTTTGGTGAGGTGATGTTTGACATACAAGGGCTGTCCGGAAAGTATCCAGCCATGTAATATAAAAAGTAGAGATTATTGAAGAAGATACGAGATACAGGAAACACTGTACATAGGACAGTGACGCCTCAGTCATTGATTTTAGGGTGCCAAAGGTGCCAAATCTGGACTGATCATTGTCGTGATGAAGCTGCCAATCACCAGTTGCCTAAAGCTCCAGCCGTTTTCATCGTATTGCATCTCTCATCTCGTATTTTTCACATTAGCTAGCTGGATACTTTAAGGACAGCCCTTACATACCCCATTCTGGTGTAAAAAAAAATCAGCAAAACAAAGCAAATGCTCTGATAAGTGTATTAAAAGGGATAGTTCACCCAAATTTCATTTTTGGGTGGAACCATGTAAACTATTTTGATGGTCTTCATATATCTATTTTTCATTTCCCACAGAATGGATTCAGTGAAATGAGGATATCCAGCGTACAGGAAGGTAATTGAGTTCTGCATTACCAGATTCTCCATTTTTACCTGTACTTTCTTTGCTAGTTAAATTTGTAGCATAGGGCCACAATTGACATTTTTGACCGAAAATATTTGCAGCTGCTCCGTCCAGCACCCCTCAGCCCATATCCACAGCCCTGCCCACAGAGAATAGCTTGTCATCTTCATCACTGTCATCTTCCTCCTCTTCAACAGCAGCGCCTGCCCTCAGCACAGCTCTTCCATCACTTAGCAGGTATGACTGACCACCCCATTCAAATTTCAATCTCATTAAAGGGGACATTGGATGAAATTTTCACTTTTTTAGCTTTTTCTTTGCATTTAGTTGGGTTTCTGGAGTGTCTGCCATTTCAGAAAAGCTGAAAAGAAAACACGCAGCCAGTTTATGGGCTGTCTGAGTCTGAAAATGTGTCATCCAGCGAGCTGTTTCAATTTGCAGCCAGTTTCTACATGGATAGCTAGCTATTTGAATAAGACCACCTCCAAGCCATGTACGGAGTCCAGGGCAGCAAGTCATGCGTCTCGTGTCGACTCGCCCCATGTAAGAGAGGGGTAGAGTGAGTGAGCAGTAGCTCATTCATTATCATTTAAAGAGACATGCACCAAAAATGGGTGACTGTGAACAGAGCTGCTTTTGACAAGGTAAAAAGAGTGTTTTACACTACCATTGAGGAATTTTAACCAAAGTATATTGCAGACATTTCATGAAAACCCTAAAGAATCACACCAACTTGTGGAAAATGGGCATCCGATGTCCCCTTTAAATATTCATGAGAGAAGAATAACATTCATGAGAAGCAGTCAGTCTCCTTATGGTCTTATGATTGCTTGTTTTTCTCAGTCACGTGAGCAGCATTAACTCTCCTGGATATTCTGCGCCCACCAGCTCTTCCCTGAGCGTAAGTGTCTCGTGAGGCTCCTCCCATTTCCAGCATTTCCCTCTTTACCTGAGCTTCTCTGCCTTATTTGTCCTGGTTTCAGCAATGAGCTTCTCTTGTTTTTTTGTATTACAGCCCTCTACGGACACCTTGGCAATTGAATCGCCATTGGCTATTAAATTTTTTAGTTTACTCGCCAGACTGATTATATATATGTATGTGTATATATATATATATAAATATATATAATGGCACAGTTTTATAAATATCTAAAAGTACACTCTTAACATAAAGCATATTAGTCATTTTAACTGAACTTCGGACTGGTGGTGGTGCGAAAAGTGTGACTGGATCAGTGTTAAATTGAATTGAAATGCTTCTTTTAGACGCAGATGGGCACTGATGTGAATGTGAGCCTGTCCACGTACTCTGGCGCTGTGTCGAGTGTGTCCAGCTCGACGGTCAGCTCAAATGGCCTGAGCGCTGGAAACCAAAGTCTCAACGCTAACGGCGCATCCGCTCCCTCTGCTGTCCGTTCTGCACCACTGCAGACCAACATCACACCCTCCAACACTTCTGGTCAGTCACAAAAACTTCAACATGATTATAGTGATGCAGCAGAGTTGGCAATATTTGTATGATTATTATTTATTATTAAAAAGTAAATGTATAAACTAAATGTTATGTCAATCTGTAAATAGTTTTTTCTTGTTTCCAATTTTTTTTTTCTATATCTTCAGGTAAAGCTCCTCCTAACCTGGCTCAAGGAGTGCCGCCGCTGCTGGCCAGTCAGTATATCATGGGTCCTGGTGGCCTCCTTCCTGCTTACCCGGTTAGTGTATGGCTGATCTGCTCTCAGATAGAGGAAGCAAAATTTTTATATATACACTCTCTCACTTTATCTTTATCCTTTGCTGAAGTGTCATCTCACTTGCATCTCAGTGATGGTACTGACCTGTCTTGTACACGTTTCTGATCTTTCTGTGCCTTCTCATCCCTAAAGCCAATCTACGGATATGAGGACCTACAGATGATGCAGTCCCGCCTGCCCATGGTAACCATTTCATAGTCAATGCTTGTTTTCACACTCTTTTGACAAAGCACTTCCTCCTATTAATATCCTCCTATTAATAAAATTTACCCCAAAATAATTTCTACTCAGTAATAGAGGTCTGCACGGGCTTTAAACTGAAGCCCGAACCCGAGATCGTCTGACCCGACCCAACCTGACCCGAGCGTCACAGTTAAATTTAAAGCCCCGACCCGAACTTGATATCTTTTTTTTTCCCCCCACAACGAATAGCCAATTTTTAAAAAATGCTGTATTTCACGATTGCATGCAACGGTCAGTAAACAAATACATGTAAAGAAAGAGAATCATTGAGGCTCGACCAGTCCACAAGGAAAAAGAAAAAACACTTACCAGTTATGAAAGTTTATGAACATCAGGTGCAGCGGTCACATAAATTCTGCCGAGTTTTTGAATGGTTGTATACGACAAGACGATAATTCTTCCATCGTGCAAATTATGGTCATTTTCGTCAGTTAAGGCTCGTTAGCATTCTACGACAAGACAATAATTCTTCCATCGTGCAAATTATGGTCATTTTCGTCAGTTAAGGCTCGTTAGCATTCGGCCTGCTTTAAATCAGACCCAGAGATGCAGTGCGGTAAGATCACATTTATTTGAATTAATTAATTATATCATTTATTTGAATTAGCGAGAGAAAGAGAGAGAGGGATGAAAGTTGCGTGTGAACCTGTGTCTGCGCATCTCTCTCTACAAGCAATGAGGCTTAGTTACTTCAAAAACAGCGATTTTACCCCCTCATTGCAGAGAAATATAACGTTGCAAGTCAGTAGCCTGTCGAAGCTATTTTACTAATAAAAGTTTCCGTGCTGTGTTGTCGTGTGCAATAATGTGTGTGTGCGTGCGTCTATGAAAGCAGCGTAGCCTACTGCATATAGTTTGTTTAGCTATAAACCCGAGCCCAACCCGAAGCTATTCATTAAACATTACCCCAAACCCAACCCGAAAGTATTTCGGGACTCGTCGGGCTCGGGTCGGGTAGCAGACCTCTACTCAGTAGGGCTGCACATTTTGGGGAATAAAAATAATTGCTAGAGATGCATCCATCGACAGGCCAGGGACTGGAATCAGCTGATTTTTCGCATGATCGCCCTGGACCGGTGACCGGTCAGTCAGTGTCACATCTTGCTGATTCCTAGCCAGTCCATTTTGACGTCACAGCTACACTCACATCCGCATGTAAACATGTCGTCGGCTTGGAAGTTCTTCACTGTAAGTGAAGACGACACACAGTTTGCAATTTGTAATACGTGTAGAGCCGAAGTAAACTGGGGGGGAACCACAGGGCTCGATTAATGCTTGTCCAGGACAAGTACATTTTTAAAGGGGCAAGTGAGAGAGAATTTTACTTGCCCGACCGGACAAGAAGCCTTATTAAAATTTCAATAACAAACATAACTAGGGAAGCACTGAAACTTGGCCACCAAAAAAATTTTTCTCCGAATATCAGCATGACTGCAATGTGACACTGATTTTATACAATAGTAGTTCAATAAACAAGAAGTTCAAATTTAGTGACTTACATTTTAGACACAATATTTACTGTTTTTGCTCAATTTCACAAATGAAAATAGTTCCAATCAAAGCCACAGCAGAACTGTCCACTAGCAACACAGCAGTGTTTCGTTACTGAATGAATCCACAGTTTTGAACGAATCGAGTGAGTCAATGATTCAGTAACCCATTCATAAAGACAGTCACTTGCCTCGTTTCTGAATGATTCAGCCGTTTGATATAATTGGTTGGATCAGTGACTCACTTATTAAAACTCATTATTTATGCATTTGCAATTTTGCAGTGTAAATGCATTTATGGCACCTCAGCTTTATCAAACAGTCTGTGTAAATACATCTTATGGCGCTTCAGATGCAGCTACTGTGTTTCCTGCAGTTAAAAAAGATGGAGTATGTTGATACTGATTTCATTTAAATGGTAACAACTCCACATTCTTATTATTCTAACAGAATTAAGTGAAACGATATAAGAATTTGATGTGAAAGATGACACACATTTAATAAGGCTAGGGAAAAAATGCCCATTTATAAACAATGGGAAATGACTTCGGTTTTGTTATATACAGCAACTCATTTCTACCTCTTTCCAGTCACAGAGCACTTTATTTTGAGAGTTGTTTACGTGAGAGAATATCTGTAATTTTTGTCCAGATTAGGGGAATTGTAATGTTTAACTTCTCTTATGTAAATAATTTTTTAGTATTGAAAAAAAAAAAAGTAGTTTTTTGTTTGTATATGCTGTCAGTTATAGTTTTTAGAAAATTGCATATCGTTTTTGGCAAAAATCGATATCGGCAGGTCACACAAATCAGAATCGGCCAAGAAAATTGCAATCGGTGCATCTCTAATAATTGCTGCTTTTCTAATTTTTTTTTTTAAGCTCCAAGTTCGCTGTGCTTGTTTGTGCTGCATAATTTGGACAAAAATTGTGATTTATATCAATATGACTAAAATAATTTGTATTAATATTAGTTGTAGTGCTAAATAAAACAATAAGAAATATTAATATTGTAATACTAACTATTCAGATATTTCACAGTATAAAAAAATAGAGTGTTTAAGAAAATATATATTTTTTACAGTACAGCTGTACAATTGTCTATTGATTTTCGACATTAAACCAAGCTTTTATGGCGGAAACCCGCAGCAAGCCGTTAAAGCTTCTCTGGTTGACAGCAACTTTTTTTAAAGTGCTTTTCATTATAATTACGGAAAGATGTTGGCACATATTGTCCCTAATGCATGTTCAACTCAAACTCAAGAACATGCAGAGATGAGTTCATGGGGAGGAGCTTTTACTGTGGTGTTAATATGATAAATTGACTAAATTATGTTAATTTTTATTATTGGATGACCTGTTCCTTGATGTTTATTTCTCATAGATTAAATTAAAAAAAATTTTTTGTCACTTCTCTATGTAGGATTATTATGGCATGACTTTCCCTGGCACAGCACTAGCTGGCAGAGATGGAGGATTAGCAAACAATCCCTACTCAGGTAAGCAGCCATCGTTTAGGGCTCAGTGCTAAGGATTTTTTCTACTGGCCCAGTTAGATCAGTGGTGCAAATTTTTACTGGCTCTGCCAACATTTTCACTGGCCCTGCCACAGAAAAATAAAATAGTTATCTTTTATTCTAATAAATAAGCTTATATAACACCTACATTTTAGATACTAATTAAATTTTACAATTCTCGATTCTAATTTCAATACCACAGCCAAAACTACTAGCCTGACAAATATAGTTCAAACATTATTAAAGACAAGTGAACAGTCAATAAATAAGAACAAATGAACAAATTACATGCAATAGCACAACTGAATATATAGAACAAAGATACAAATGAAATGATGCTTTAGGACAATCAGCAGACGGGCTGAATGAGACGCAAATTCATGCTCTGACAGCAGGTGGCGCTTATGGAAGAGCAGCACAGCTTTTCCTTGGTTACCACTGTAAACAAAGCAGCACCACTTTAAATGCATTATACAGGGGCAAGATGAAAAGAAAATGCAATGTAAACTTTTCTGAAAACAGTCAGTTCCCCTCAGAGATACATTAATATAAACCCCCAATTCAACATTTAGTATTTTCTTCCAATATTTTGCACGTTGTGAACGGTGATCTTGCTCTGCCTGCTACAGTATTTTCTCCTCTTTGCGTTCACCTTCAGTGTCTCTGGCCTCTGTTAACGGCTGTGTACACACTTTGTAATATTTCCACACAAATGATTTTTTGGAAAATGATTGCAGTGCAATGATTGCAGTTTGTGTGCAAGCCTGGAACAGAGATCAATTGAGATAAAAATAAAAATAAAAAAAAAGGTCAGTCGACCGGCGCTCCACTGTATAAATGAAATCTAGATTAATCATTGATAAAGCTACAAAGTTACTCACAAAGACTGATATTTTGACATACTTTTTGTATGTATTTGTCTGTTCAAGCGCAAGAAGGTGAGGAAAGAAACACAATTCGGGTCTTGCACATTGTCAGAGACACGCGTCTCTCTGTGTGCGCGCTGTACACACAGAACACTGTGCGAGTACTGAATGCAATTGTCTTTCACATCTTGCTTGAATGCTTTAAAATCGCTTGAATTTTAAAATTAGCAAGGCTTAAAAACACGTGCAAATGATATATTTTCGTGATGACGCAGCAGTGGCCCGATCAAATTTGTCAACTGCCCCAGGCGTCTTTCACGCTGGCCCCGGGACACCGGGCAGTCCTTATTGTCGAGCCCTGGTTGTTGTTGTTTTTAAAGCACAAACATGGTTATGCTAGTGCAAAAAGGACAAGAGTTATTACAATCCAGTACTTGTTCAGTCTAAAAGACTCTTCTGTCTTGACTTGCTCGTACAGGTGAGCCTACCAAATTTGGCCGCAGCGACTCAAACTCCCCAGCCCCTGCCACCAGTCTCTCCTCAGTGCCCCCCTCACAGTCTCAACAGAGTGCTGTCCCCCCTCAAAATCAAGGGCCACAGAACCCAGGTCAAGCCCAGCAGGGTCAGACCCAGGCCTTCCTCAATCCCCCTCTGCCTCCAGGTTACGGCTACACCAGCCTGCCCTACTACCCTGGGGTGCCAGGAATGCCCAGTGCCTTCCAGTACGGCCCCACTGTCTTCATGCCTCCAGCATCCACAAAGCAGCACAGCATGGGCCTGTCCAGCCAGTACCAACACCAGGCCGGATACAGCCAGCACACGTATGGCCCAGGTAAGTGTTACAGGCTACTGAACTGAGGTTTTAACCCTGGGAAGCCTGACATATGAAATAACACACTACTTAAAATGCATATAAATATCAGTTGTCACTATATCACCCAATAATACTTATAGGGGACATCGGATGCCCATTTTCTACAAGTTGGGATGATTCTTTAGGGTCTTCATGAAATGTCTGTAACATACTTTGGTTAAAATTCCTCAAAGGTAGTGTAAAACAACACCATTTTTACTTCGTCAAAAACAGCTTTGTACACAGCGACCCATTTCGGTGCATGTCTCTTTAAATGATAATGAGCTACTGCTTACTCCACCCCTCAAAATTAATCCACTGCGTCTTCAGCGGCTCTGTTTCACACTGCGTGTCAGCTTCACTTCGTCACTTTAGCTGCAGACTCGTGAGACTTAATAATACGAGACGTTGTCGTTACTACAACTGATAAAATGCCAGACAGTGTACAGCTAGCTGAGGGCGGAATATGCTAATACGGGACAGTCCGTCAGCAGCTGTGGGCGGAATATGCTAATACGGGACAGTCCGTCAGCAGCTGTGGGCGGAGCCTAATCAAAACTGCTTGATAATTGAGACTCTATAGGTTTTTTGGGGATTAAAAAAAGGAGTGAATGGATTTTTATCACTGTAGGGTGGTTGTGCCCAGGGGCGTAGCCATCATTTCAGAAGTGAGGGGGTAGGATTTTGAGGGTCCTAAAATGTTAATCATTGGGGCTGTAAAATGGACTTCCTTATTTTAAATCTCTTATTGTCTCCTAAGGCTTTGATGAGTTGTCCCAGGCTCATGCTGGAGGAGATTACGGGAAAGGAGGATATGGAGGATGCTCCCAGTCCCAGGCCAAAGCAGTCAGCAACAGCTCTGGAAAAGGTAGATTTTACACACTCAGTTTATGTACAGACGTTGTTGTTGTTGGTCTAGGGCTGCAACTAGCAATTATATTGAGTCATGTTTTCTTCAGCACATAACTGGCATATGACTGACATTATAAAAGTCATTCTTACATTTAATATATAAAAATATTTAAGACTTCACTGTAAAAAAGTGTACCACAACTTGATGGTGGACATTTTTAGAATTATACTTAGAGGATTTTTACTTTCTAGAAGTATAAACTAGACAGAAGTATAATTAGGTGATAGAAGGCATGTAGTGGATTGTGTACAACAGGTTTTTCAGTAAAATTGATAGATAAAGTTGATGACAGAATTGATAATTTAGAAGTCTTCGAAGTATATGATACTGTCATTATGATGTATAATAAACATTTCCTATCACATAGTATTCTATTCTGGAACAAATTAGCTTTTTTCGAGATTTTTAATGCAGATATTTGTGTGTGTGTGTATTCTGCAGTTCTAAAATATTGATTTAATGTTATACACAGTAATTGTTATGCTTACATTTAGGCAGAACCTTAATTTTTTTGTATTATTTTGAAGTGAAATATAGGGCTGGGTATCAATTCCG
>NW_015623669.1:267881-269924 GCF_001515625.1 Sinocyclocheilus rhinocerous
TTATAGTATTACTATAGCATTTCACCTGAGCATTGCGAATCATGCGTATGGCCATGATAAGCGCTGAATGAATGACAGGCTTTCTGCTGTAACATCGCGCAAGGTAAATAAGGGTGACATCTAGTGGAGAAGACTAATGATAAGATTCACGTTAATCATATCTTGTTTTAAATAAATCCCGGAAAAGATCGATTCGCGGCTTTTGAGAATTGATATCGAATCGATGTCATTTTTAAAAAACGATTAATCGAAAAATCGATTTTTTTTGCCCAGCCCTAGTGAAATAATTAAATTACTGTGTATAACATCAGTATTTTAGAACTGCAGAATACACACACGCACACACAAATATTTGCATTTATCTCGAAAAAAGCTCATTTGTTCCAGATTTGAATACTAGGCTATGTGATAGGAAATGTTTATTATACGTTATAATGAACTGCCAGAGATTGTGGTGCATGTGAATTGACTCTTTGAAATATCATCGTTTATGTGTCATGTGAAAAACCCATATATATATATATATATACAGGGTGCGATTTGTGAAAAAAAGCAGAGGGAGGGATGATTTTGAAAACTTTTTTTTTTCACTATTTAACGTGATCGCAATTTAATAAAAACATTAGGCAGATTAATTATGTAATTTCAGCGGTTATCCAAACAACTAATAAATTATATAGGAAAGTGAGCAAAGAACATTTACAGTATCAACGGAGCTTTTTGAAACTCTGAATCAGTTAAACCATTGCGTCGCAAAATGATTCACTTCTTCGAAGTGCTCCAATCTGATCGCGTATCGCGAATCATTTGATTCAGATCTGGAGTTTGGTGCTGTTCGCGGGATGTTTTTTATCCCCACCGGAGATAAAAATAATTCAGCAGAGGCAGGAATGCGTACATTTTCTCACAAAACGTCTCTAGAAACCTCAAATAGCGTATTAAGTATATTTTAAAGAAAATCTAGTTCCTACATTATTTTTCTATGCATTGACTCAATGGGTCTCTAACCTGCAATATGCACTTTAAAAGTCAGGTGGATTAAACTGTTGGTGGTTTGCTACTGTATCTTTAAGACTTGTATCTGCAAATTACCTCACGTCATGAGAAGTTCATACGTGGTTGTTTTCATGTGTACATGGTTGTGATGTCAACCAAAGCCAATTACTAGGAGGATTGCATATAAAGCATAACCAAAAGACAAAGAACAAATGAAGCACAGTTTTACTGAATTTATGGTTGCATTGTCCATGGTCAGTATGGTCATTCATCACAATCGCTTTAAAAGTTCATGACAACTGCCACTAGGGGCAAATTGCCACAGCCGTTACCAGAGTTCACAGCCAGTGAAACTGCAGTTTATGTATTACGCCCCATTCATATGGGGCGTCAGCGTTAACACTTGACGGAGGGCGTTTCTGAAGCTTGGTGCTGACGCGACTGTCATAGTGACAACAGCCAATCACATTAGTCTTCTGGTGTTGCATGAATGCGATTGGCTAGCGTCTGCGCTAGGGTATTTGCATAAGGCGATCTGATTTGCCTTATGATTGGCGCTTGAAAAGTTGAAAAGTTTTCAACTTCTGCCGCGAGCAATGGACCCAACGCGATGCGACGGACCCACAATTCATTTCGCCAGCGCTTGACATCACTCCATTCAAAGTAAATGAGAGGCGTTGACACTGACGTGTGAATGGGGCGTTAGACTAACTCACTGCGGTTTACAAACATTAGGAAAAACTATTGGCTTGTATGGTTCCCTCTTAACTTTGATCCCAGCTTTTGAACTATGACATTGATTATTATTTAGGCTGCTAATATATTATTATTATTATTATTTTGGCTGTTGACCTTTGAGATATTTGAGGTTTACCTCTTTTTTTCTTTTTTTATTTCACAAATGTTTTGCCTTCAGCCCCCTGCCCTTTTTTCATATAAATACTACAATGTAACCTATAAATAGGCAGAATGGAATGACACTGTCGACAAATGTGTTAGCAGCCCTCAATAAAAAAAAAAAATTTAAAAAAAAAAAAAATTATATAT
>NW_015623669.1:270017-295472 GCF_001515625.1 Sinocyclocheilus rhinocerous
AAAAATTATATATATATATATATATATATATGTTATATTATAAATTATTATTTGTTGTATTTTTGCTATTTAAATTAATTTTGAAATTAACGTTTTAAAATCGTATTAATATTAGAAACTAAATATTCCTTATTTTGATTTGTTTTTTTTGTTGTTGTTTTTTTACTTATGGGGTCCTTTCAAGGCCATTAATCTAATTTCTCTTCTCTGACCCTTCTAGTCATTTGACAAGCAGGGTTTCCCTACAGCAGCCGGCCCTGCGTTCAGCCTGCCCTCAGCTCTAGGAGGAACCGGCCCGCTTAACCCCGCAGGTGCCCCCGGATATGCCCCCGCACCCTTCCTTCACATACTGCCCCATCAGCAGCCCCCCTCACAGTTACTGCACCACCACATGGCTCAAGACACGCAGGTACATCATGCCTACAAGTATTCACAATCAAATGCTCTGAGGTGTTTCAGAAATGTTTTAAAGCTTTTTCCTATGAAGCAGTTTGTGTCTTAACCCTGTGAAATGGAAGTTTATTCAACCTTTAGACAAAATCTTTAAAAAATAAAAAAAAGTGTTTTGAGTACTGTTTGATACATCAGGCTTTTATGGCTCATATATGATATAGGAGAATATGGCGCTGATATGGAGAGAAAAAACCAGTTTTATTCAGGGGCCCAAATGGAACAAAAGTATGAAATTTGGTGCAGTTGCTTATAGCTAAATGGCCAAAAAGATGGATTTATGTTAACTCTTAATGTGTAACAGTCTACTTAAAATGCATATAAATATTAGCCCTCTCATTGTATCTCTCAATAATATGATAAATGCTTAGTTTTATCATCAAAGCGCTGTAGAATTTATTTTGGGGGCAAAACAATGCAGTGTAACACGATGAATGTTATTCAGAAGCCTGATTTATCAAATTTGATGCATTTTAACATGATTTTTCTATATAATGACATATGGATAATCAAATAAACCTAAGTAGCTTCAGTCCAGAAAATGTTCACTGCATAAAGACGTGTGAACCACAACCTGAAGGGGGACACTTTTACAATTATACTCAAATGCCTTTTCCTTGCTAAACTTCAGTATAAACTCTCAAACAGGTGACGGAAGGCATGTAGTAGATTGTGTGCAACAGGGTTTTCAGCAAACTTTTTGATAATGTTAATTTGCATATTAAATATGATCCAGTAAGCTTTATAGGGTTAATGTTGACTCTTTTTGTCCTCTGCAGGGCCAACGCAGTCAGGCCAACAGCATGCAGAAGAGTCAGGGCAAGTCCAACTACAGCAGCTCTCCATACTGGGCTAACTGAACGCGCCGTTTATACTGTTACCCACATAAACGCCCGAATCTGTGTGTGCACACTGTCCTGCCTCTAACATGAAATGCACAAACACACTCCGTATCAGTTGTCCCCCGTCCCCCTCCTCCAACGTTCTCCTCTGCTTTTGTTCCTTCTCTGAATTAGGTTTTCCATGTAAGATATTTATGTAAGTATTTATATATACTGTAAATGTTAAGAAGCCGAACATTAGATGTGGTCGCTCCATTTTATTTTTTTGAAGGACTTTTTTTTTTTTTTTTTTTTTTTTTTTTTAAAAACTACTTTTTAAAAACTGCAGAGATGTAGCGAAAAATTAAAAGGAAAAGCATTTGAGGAAAACTACAGAGACATTGCAATGAGAACTAGAGCACTGATGGCGGAGGAGGGTGAACTGTGGGGTTTCATCCATTCAGACATCTTGAGGGGCTTCACAAGCATTGAGAGCGCACCACTCTTGACTCTTTTCCTCTAGGGGTAGTTCTCCCGTACAATGGTTCTGAAATTAATTTCTGTCACCTGAAAGAAAGGAAAAACAGCCCATACATTTTATATTTTACTCTTGTTGCCCTCTGAATAAAGGTTCTGAGCTATTCACTATGTTGTGTGTCTCTTATTTGCATAGTGCTGCTTGTGACAGTTTTTAGATTAATCCATGTGGGATGCATCTTTAAACTGTTAGTGGAATTTTTAATTATTTTTAGTTTTTATTACAGTGGAATTGCTTGGTTTTTTACGTTTGTAAACATTAACGTGAAATATGTTGTTTGTTTGCAAGTTTGAACTTGGCTAATTTTCTGTTTACTGCTGTTTACCTTATAATCTCAAAATTATTAAAATTATTTTTGCCATTTCAGTAACAAAGAAGCTGATGTTTTTCATAAAATTAATTTGACCCAAAAATTTAATTTGTGCATTTGTAAAAAAAAAAAAAATGAATTAAATAAATAATAGAAAGTCCACAAAAAAGAATAAAGACACAATTCGACTTTGTTTCATATTTGCTGATGTATTATAAACTGCTGTGATAACAGGAAAGAAAAGAATGAATGAAAACAAAAATGTATACACTTTCTGCTGCTCCTGTCCATGTATTTATAAAAGTGTCTAATGTAGAACTATTCATTGTTAAAGTAATGTTCTCTCCTGGTTAAATAAAGGCAAATAAATAATCTCACCAACATCTCCTTAATAGATTCACAGGGCGAAGGCTCTTCAGACTTGAATTAGTTTAGGGCTTTAGGTACTTTATCTCATCTAAGCTGGTTCTGTTCAAGGAGTTTGGAAGGTGGTGTGTCACGATGACGCTCTAATAATTCTGCATTCTATCTTCCCTGGAGACAATTTGCAATGACATGAAAACCATAAGCATTCAATGTACAGCAGTGGTTCTGAACTTGACTCTTTAAATCCCTCCATTGTCCAACACAATATCTGAGGCCGCCATATTAGCTAAATATATATATATATATATTTGGTATTTCTGCTGTAATTATGACAATGCCGTTTATTTTATTTTTTTATTCATAGAAAGTGGGAGTGTTGGAGTGTTGATTAACAACATATGATTTCACTTTACATCCTGATTTTTTTTGTGTGTGTTTCAGTAAAGAGTGATGTTAGTGTCTGTCACCGCTGGGCTAGCATATAGTTCTGAACACTAGAGGGCGCCAGCATCAGTGTTAGTGTTATGAAGCGGTGCTTTAGTAAGTAACCTAGTTTTTTACTGTGCTTAATGTTGCCGTCAAAGTGGAGGAAATTAACAGTATAGATCATTGTATCAGTGCACTATGTATAGTTATTACGTTTTTAAAGTTTAGTCAGATATATAATTCAGCGATATAATACGGGTTGTGTTATTTAGTTGCGTTATATTGTGCAGCAGACTGACTATATTCACAATACAGCACAGCCTCAAGTGCCTTATTGCTTTTACAAAACATTTACTGAATTAAAAAAATTAAGGCCACAAAGCCGAATAAACAATTTACAGTGACGTCATAGCTGTTCCCTTATTGGAACGCTGTATTGACCAATCAGAAACCAGGAATGGAACTATTCTATAACGTCCTACATATCTTTTTAGATATGTGATTATTTCTATCCATCCATCTAGAGAGAGAGAATAATAACATGTTATTATAGAAAGGAACAAACAAACACATTGTTAAGCAATAAAAACATTGTTTTACTGATTAGTATTTTCTATTTTTAATATATTTAACATCTTTCTCAAACACATAAAAAGACTGAAAGTCAATGGGGTCCAAACAACACTGACTTTCAAATATGGACCAAAATATAAATAAAATAAAAAAATATATATATGTATATATATATATATATATATGGGTCAAAGACGAAAAAGGGTTTAAGCATAAAACAATAAGTGTAATACTGCTTTAAATTGTTGTTGCTTTTCCCCCCCCCAAAATTTTTTTAAAAATCCTGTTTAATTTAATTGCAATTTTGTTTTGTTTTTCAGAGCAAAAAATAAATATAATAGATTTTCCCCTGATTTACAGAAGACACACACTAAAATATCATTCAGTGTAACAATCTTGTCAGGCATATTTACAACAAAAATCTATTTATGACATATTAAAAGACTAATTACTTTCACCCCAAATACTAATTAGTTACATTTACATTTTTTAAATTTGCCACTCTCCTATGTTTTGCCAATTTGTCAGTAAGAATTTTTACTCATTTAAAATACAATCAAATTGAATATGCTCCCTTATTCTTATATATATATATATTTAATGTGTACACGTCAGAATAAGCATGTTGTTTGAATTTTTATATAAATATTGTGTTACACTGAATGACAATGTAACATTAGTTCAACCAAATTGTGACATTTTATTCTCCAAAAACTTATTTGAAACCATAAAAGTAGACACTTTACTTACATTTAATGTGCTTTCTCTGGACATAAAATCACTTTTGTACATTTCTTTTGATGCAGACATCTTAATGTCTTTGACCCATATATATATATTATTTTTTTTTGTGAGTGTGTTCCGCAGAAAAAAAAAATCATACAGTTTTGGAATGACATGCGGGTGAGTAAATGATGACACAATTTTCACTTTTGGGTGAATTATCCCTTTAGTCTATGTTTATGGTTTTAAAACATAAAGCAATGAATTGTTGTCCTTTATCATATCATACAATGACCTTCAGAAGATGATGCAGTCTTCATGCCACTCACTATTGTGTATTTTCATTCATGTCAACATATATAGGGCCGGCCTGCAGTGTTAATTACTCTGATGCAGTGAGGCTTTGCATTAATTGATGCAGTGTTTGCATTAATTTACTTTGCTATAGCATAAGATTGTCTGTCAGCTGAATAGCTGGCTGGCTCTGAATAATGTAGTCTCTGTGTGTGTGTGTGTGTGTGTGTGTGTGTGTGTGTGCATATAGAGGGAAAATGTTTCTAAGAATGAAGTTGTGTGTCATCCATGCACTGATTTGCTGAGAATAACAATGATCTCCTGCCAGTGAGACCAGTGAGGGGCTCCCACATTGCCGTCAGGGCCACAGAGCCCTTTTTGTCTTGCTGCTGTGTGTTTTCTGGCTGCCTGTCTCTCTCACATATGCAGGTCAATGGGCCCAGCCTGTGTGATGTTTGACTACTGTCTCTTTCATTTCCATCAGCATTTAGCACGTAAAATCCTCCCTGTCAAAAATTCAATTTAGAGAAGCTATCAGGTAATATCGTTTTGACTGCATCAACCAGTCAAATCATTTTACATGCTGCTGCCCTACTTCTCTTATTGCATTTGGTGAGCAAGTGCACAAATGAATAAATGGGTTCTATGCATTAGCCACAGAACTCCTTGTTAGGTGGTCTGAGGAGTTACATGGGGTCCGACCGTGTGAGAATTGTGACATTAAATGGAGCTTATGAAATGAATTAAATATTTTAAATAATTTTGTCTGTGCATTTCAGTTGAGGTTTTTCTCATTTGTGTGGGACAATAAAGGGATATTCACCCAAAATGAGAATTCTGTCATCGTTTACTCATGACGTTCATGTTGTTTAAAACCTGTATGAAAACAAAAGAAGATATTTTGAACAATTTTTGAACTGTTTTGTCCATTTAATGAAAGGCATGGGGGTTCTATGCATTAGCCACAGAACTCCTTGTTAGGTGGTCTGAGGAGTTACATGGGGTCCGACCGTGTGAGAATTGTGACATTAAATGGAGCTTATGAAATGAATTAAATTATCCTTTTAAAGACATCTTAAATGGTAATAAAAATGTTTTTGCAATATACTTGTAATGTGTCAATCTATAATATAGTGGTGAATACTGACAGTATTTCTTGTGTATGTACTGTATATAGCCCTTATGTAGCTTCACCCTTTTCAGCACTGTGCTTTTTGTCTGAACTGCTCGTTTTAAAATCTTCCCAATCAACTGACATTTGTTATGACATCTGCTTTGAACACTACAATGCATATGATAACTTTAGTTAAGTCTACAATAAGTAAATCCATTCACCAGCTAATTATTCTTCAACAGCTACGCTATAGGGCTACCGCAGAACAGAAGTTCACAGACAGAATTCTAAATATGGCTGAGCATGAGCAACTAACATTTGCTACGGTTACTTTGCACGTGAACCTGATTTCAGTTCACATCCGTAGCCACTCTGACTAAAGGCTGGAATACACAGGACTTTTGAAATTTAAACAGATTTTAAAACACTCATATACTTGAGAGAAAACTAGGAATTACGCTAATCGACTTAGGATCACACATTAACAGCCTTTTAAATTGTTCGGAACACAACAAAGCTCACGCAGAAACATGTACTTTATTACTGCTAGGAGACACACAACTTGTGTCAAACTCATCCATGCACGCTCATCCTCGTTTGAGTATACTTTGAGTATAAAGCTGCCTGGATGTGGCTGTGCGCGAGACAGAACGGAACACAGAAAGTGAAGTATACTCGGGCCTTAAACCCTCGCGGTCTTCCTCAAAGTACACTTTCGTGACGTAATGCCGCTTTGGCCCTGTCCCAAATCGCACCCTAAACCCTCGCGTTCTTCCTCTGAGTCCACGCTTTCGTGACGCAACACCGCTTTGACTGTTGGGTAGAAGTCTGCTGCGGAGCTCTCAGAAGTGCGCATCGAGGGCACATAGCGGCCTCAAAGGGGGCGCTCATGAGCACCATTCTGAAAGCTAAAATGATGAATGGGACACCCTACGGTCTCGTGGACTTAACGGACATGCGCACGTGGCGGCCATTGTAAGTCCGCAAGACCACAAGTGCACATGAAGTGTGCCATTTGGGACAGGGCCTTTGACTGCTGAGTAGAAGTCTGCTGGGGGAGCTCACCTCAGTGCATGCAGGTTTGGCAAAAGTGCGCATCAAGGGCGCTTAGAGGCCAAAAGGGGGCGCTCGCGAGCACCCTTCTGAAAGCTAAAATGATGAATAGGACACCCTACGGTCTCGTGGAATTAACAGACATACGCACGCGGCGGCCATTGTGAAACCCAAAGTATACTTCGGCCATCCACGATGGTTCGCGCACTGTCCGTGTTACACAATTTTCGTCATCAGAAGTTTTGTGACCGTGCAGACAGTCCGCGTACAACAGTGCAGGCGCAAGGTGATTGTTGAGACAGAACTAGTCTACTAGGTGGTACTGCACATGTGTCGAACTCGTCCCTCCGCAGTTGAGTATAGGCCCTGTCCCAAATGGCACACTTCATGTGCACTTGCGGACTTACAATGGCCGCCGCGTGTGCGTGTCCGTTAAGTCTACGAGACCATAGGGTGTCCCATTCGTCATTTTAGCTTACAGAAGGGTGCTCGTGAGCGCCCCTTTGCGGCCGCTATGCGCCCTCGATGCGCACTTCTGCTGAGCCCACACTGAGGCGAGCTCCACAGCAGACTTCTAACCGACAGTCAAAGCGGAATTAAGTTACGAAAGTGTGGACTCAGAGGAAAACAGTGAGGGTTTAGGGTGTGATTCGGGACAGGGCCATAGTTTGAAAGCTGTGCGGACGCGTCTGTGCACGAGATGGAATGGAACGCGGAAAGTGAAGTATACCTGGGCCTTAAGTCCGCAAGTGCACATGAAGTGTACTAATTGGGACAGGGCCTATGCACTTATACACTATGTACTCATGCACTATGTACTCAACCCTGTAGTGTATGCATTTTATAAATTCTAAATGTCATTTATGGATAAGTGGTGTGAACCTACTACTTGCAATATTTATGCTATAAAATGACATAGAATAGTGTATAAGTACGCAAATTGGGACGCACCTTATGTGTCTAAAATAGTCCCAAAATATCAAGCATGCTTGATGTCCTCCGACTGGATTGAAGCTAAAAAAAATCAGAGTTGGTGCGCATCAGTCTCTACGCGATTTTCTGCGAAATTTGTAAAAAAGTTGTATTGTGTATTCCCACCTTAACTTCACTAACTTTGTGTTTTACTTAAATGTCATTTTAAAATGCAGCAGAAAAAATAAATAAACAAACAGCAATATATTATTCGGTCTTCTTAGACCCCCCATTCTTTTATTTTGACTGGCTTTGTTGGTTCAAGCCTTAATTAGGGGGGTCAGACCCCCCACACCCCCATAATGCGCACCCTGGGATAATAATTATCCAGTGATTTCCGCACATTACGTTTGTTTACTCAGCTCTGAAGAGGTGATAAATAAAGGCCTAATTGCAGCAGAAGGAATGCACGCTGGTAACCGTTCTCAGAGGAAGACACTTGAAGGGGGGCGACTCGGGCTCGCGGGGTAATGGCTGTCAAGCGGAATTTGCGCCCCCCGGTAGAGATGCGACGCGCTGAATGGGGTTGCCCGCTACCTCCGTGAGCTGGGTACTTGATTCCGCTCTAAAATCTCCGCATGTTCCCTTCTTTTCTCCTCCTCCCTCGGTGCTTTAAATTGCAATCCTGCTCTCGCACTCAATGGCGTGTTCACGGGGTGTTTTCGTCCCCTTTCATCTAGTTTATAAGGACCGTGAGATATTCTTGTCCCTCGTCTGTTGTCGGATTTGACAGCGGCTCCATTCACGGAGAAATTGGCCGTAATTAGTGCAATTATGCTGATTCGCACTTGTACTGCAAACGGAACAGAGCGCGGAGGGATAACCAAAACACAGATCAATCAATCATGACGTGAATGAGAGCGACGCGTAACGCTCGCCACGTAATGATGCCATCAAAAGTACGTCTGGTGACGAGCGGATGCGACTGTGAGAGGAATCATTATCAGCAGCCCACCACCTTAGACCTAGAAGTCACAAGTTTATGGACAGAATGCTATTCAGAGTTGGTGCGCATCAGTCTCTACGCGATTTTCTGCGAAATTTGTAAAAAGTTGTATTGTGTATTCCCACCTTAACTTGACTAACTTTGTGTTTTACTTAAATGTTATTTTAAAATGCAGCAGAAAAAATAAATAAACAAATAGCAATATATTATTCGGTCTTCTTAGACCCCCCATTCTTTTATTTTGACTGGCTTTGTGGGTTCAAGCCTTAATTAGGGGGGTCAGACCCCCCAAACCCCCATAATGCGCACCCTGGGATAATAATTATCCAGTGATTTCCGCACATTACGTTTGTTTACTCAGCTCTGAAGAGGTGATAAATAAAGGCCTAATTGCAGCAGAAGGAATGCACGCTGGTAACCGTTCTCAGAGGAAGACACTTGAAGGGGGGCGACTCGGGCTCGCGGGGTAATGGCTGTCAAGCGGAATTTGCGCCCCCCGGTAGAGATGCGACGCGCTGAATGGGGTTGCCCGCTACCTCCGTGATCTGGGTACTTGATTCCGCTCTCAAATCTCCGCATGTTCCCTTCTTTTCTCCTCCTCCCTCGGTGCTTTAAATTGCAATCCTGCTCTCGCACTCAATGGCGTGTTCACGGGGTGTTTTCGTCCCCTTTCATCTAGTTTATAAGGACCGTGAGATATTCTTGTCCCTCGTCTGTTGTCGGATTTGACAGCGGCTCCATTCACGGGTAAATTGGCCGTAATTAGTGCAATTATGCTGATTCGCACTTGTACTGCAAACGGAACAGAGCGCGGAGGGATAACCAAAACACAGATCAATCAATCATGACGTGAATGAGAGCGACGCGTAACGCTCGCCACGTAATGATGCCATCAAAAGTACGTCTGGTGACGAGCGGATGCGACTGTGAGAGGAATCATTATCAGCAGCCCACCACCTTAGACCTAGAAGTCACAAGTTTATGGACAGAATGCTATGGACTCGAAGTAAACAACAAGGCACACAAGGTGTTTACTCAAGAACAAGTTAGTTCCAAATGTACAGAAGAACAGTTTTTGTTTTGTAAATGACTGATGCTGATATTGTGTGAATGTGAAGTTGCTTTTAATAATAAACTTGTGATCAAAATCTTGGCCTGTTCCACCAATGAAGATAGTCCCAAAATAAGCCAAAGCATCAAGTGTTGCATGTCACCAAGCAATGCATGAACTGGAACAGACCGGCCTGTATAACTACAACAACAACTATAGTGTATATATTGTATATTATATGCTATGTTGCTATGTGGCTGTCAGTGTTTATATTTGTATCAACTGGAAAAAAATCATCCTGAAAGTGATTCCCATTATATTGTTCCTCTGTGTCATTATGGTTAAAGCTGTGGTGTGAACCTCCTATTCTCATACAATTAGAACGATTATTAAAACTTTATAGATATCAATATCATCTTTGGTACCAATAAAGATAACTATAACTGTAACTATATTAGCATCCACACAATAAAATTCTGTTCTTTGTAAACACGCACTGCAGTTTTGTCTTTTGCCATTTTAAATGCTTGACATCTTTAAAGTCAGGTTGATTCTGATTGGCTGTCAATGTTTTTTATCTTTCTTCAACAGGAAAAAAAAATCATCCTAAAAAGTGATTCCAACACTATCATTCCTCTGTGTCATATATAAGCTCGTTTCCGGCACGGGGTGAAAGTTAAAAAAAGGTAGCTGTTATTTTTGTACATACATAGATTATAAGAAAAAAGTCAGATTTGCACGATATAAATTCAGAATTCTGACTTTGTTCTCGCAATTCAAAGTTTGCATCTCACAATTCTGACTTTTTTTCAGAATTATGAGTTTACATCATAATGTTCTGACTTTTTTCTCTGAATTATATGAGTTTACATCTCACAATTGTTTTTTTTTCTCTCGAAATTCTTTGAACATGGGGATAAAACAAACAGTGAAACATCCAGTGCCATTATATTAAATTTAAGCACTCCATAGCCAATCAAATTTGACGACCAGAACAAACTGCTGTTAATACTTGACTGGCCTCCGCTGTTAATACTGACTACATGAGTGGCCATAATTATAAAAATAAGGCAAAACGGTATAGGCTACTTAGTCAACCTTATTCTTCACAGAAGGCTCTGGGAATCTCATCGCTGTGATAAATGCGACAACGCAGCCGGATCTGTGCTGAAGGAACACGGTGTGTCTTTAAGACCCTGCGGAGCCCCGGTAACCCCACACGGCTCGTTGTCCGTACTCTCCCGACTCTCTCTGTAGTTATTTGAGGGAGGCGCTAGAGCCATATCTCCACTTAAAAAAAAAAAAAAAAGGCAGAAGAAGGCAAAACGGTATAGGCTACTTAGTCAACCTTATTCTTCACAGAAGGCTCTGGGAATCTCATGGCTGTGATGAATGTGACAACGCAGCCGGATCTGTGCTGAAGGAACACGGTGTGTCTTTAAGACCCTGCGGAGCCCCGGTAACCCCACACGGCTCGTTGTCCGTACTCTCCCGACTCTCTCTGTAGTTATTTGAGGGAGGCGCTAGAGCCATATCTCCACTTAAAAAAAAAAAAAAAAAGGCAGAAGTAACGGCACTGTCTTGAGAGAACAATTCAAGCCAAAGCGGTGCAAACAGACTCTCGCGTCTCTCTCTCCGTGGCGTCGGAGTGTGTGCGGCCGATGCGCGGCAGGCTGAAGCGTTCCGAGGCTCGTATCCAGTTTAAATCCTGCGTTCTCCCTCTGCTGAGTATATGTGGAGCTCAAGCGACACTTCTATGAGAATCCCCGTTGAACGGAGAGACGAAGTTTGGTTGTTTTCCTAAACCGGGGGTGCTGGGGAGAGTCGAGGCGAGAGAGAGAGGGTGAAAGATGGTTTTGAACAGCCTCCCGTGCGTCCTGGTTTCGCTGTGCTTGTTTTTTTTCTCTTCTTCTCTGTGCAAAGCTCGGATTTACACCAACCACTGGGCTGTTCGGATAGCCGGCGGACCTGAGCAAGCTGACCATATCGCCAATAAACATGGGTATAGAAACCTGGGCCAGGTACGTGTGTCCTGCACTAACTTGCTCTGAAGCGTTTCACGGGTGTTATTTCATCGTGTTTGCTGTCCAGTACTCTTTCCCCTCAGTGCAAGTGTGTTTTCACTTTGATTGAAGTCCAAACGTCAAGGCTGGAAGCTTTGCACACAAGTTTCCCAGAGTTGTGCTCTGATAATTCAGACTGATAAATTCACGTTTTCAAGACTTGAATCTTCATCAGTCTGCCCGAAGACTCGTTTATAGCGCAGGAAAATCCAGTTCTCATGGTAAAACCCAGTGAACAAACAGGTCTCCACTGACTCCCAACAACAACAGGTGTTTTTGAAACTTTCCTGCGAGTTGGTGGATCTGTTTAATGTTTTCTGTTAGTAATGAATGCTAGCAGATCATTTTAGGTGTACATCTGAATTCTAAAATAATAAGTTAGAAACTGAAGTCACGGATGACATGCAGCTTCAGCAGGATTCATGGCATGTAACATTCACTGTAACGTGCTGAAAATGTTACACAGGCTGAAAGTGTTACATCTTTCACGTTTCTTATGTTCTAATTGAGCACTTGGAATACTTCATATTAAAATTGCATATAATGCAGCCGTTTGCAATTAATTTGTCAAGTAGATGTAAAGAACTGCATTATGTAGCACTATAAACTGCCTTGGTCTCAGTTTCATCTTCCTCATGGGAGCTGCTGGTGCATTTAAATAAATAATAGGTTTATGTAAGTCTATGGTGGAGCCTTAAACTTCGCTCAGCGTGTATGTCGGATCTCAGATCTGCCATGTGGTGAGAGATTTCACTGCAACCGTGTTCCGTGTCTGATTTCACAATGTGCTATCTTATCGCTCATCTGTGCTTATTGTGCCTGCAAAGAGGTCCTTCCTTAACTGCAAGCTTGTCACATCCAGAGTAACTATTTATGAAAGTTTAAGCACTCCTGAACTTTGCAACTCATCAGACTTGTGTCCTCCTGTGGGAATCTGCTATAGGATCCTGGAATATGAGATTGCCTTAGGAGCCAGCTGTAGCCTATGTGTTCATGAACAAAAAGAAAGTATAAGATGCTCTTCATGAACTTAGAATTTTGCTACGTCAAGTTAATTTCAAAGCAGTTGCTTTGTAAGCACCTTAAGCCCATTTGATTGACTGTAAACTGGCAAAGCTTATCATTGGCTTCAAGAGTCATTGTTTTTTTATGGCAGACGTATGTATCCCTATGGAGTACAGTAGTCGTGGAGAATGTGTCATGGCTGCCAGGTGTTATTGCACTTGTCAAATGAATCTGTTCAGTGGAAAGTGATGCAGCCTCTTGAGTAACCAATCTTCCAGTCAATGACATCCTAAATAATTAATGATGCATGCCGGTTTCAACTTGCCTGTGGTGAATGTTGCTGTAGCTCTTTCCTATTGATTTATACCAATATTGTTACATATTAGACGTGCCTGCCCTGATATGCTTTTTTTAGTTACTTAGTATTAGTATTGCTGCTTGTTTGGATTCTTGTTTTGCAACCTGTTATTTTGTGATGTGCTTGTAATGTTGCTATGCTTTAAATGACAGTTTTGTGTGTTGTTCCTGTAGATTGGTGATCTGAAGGACTACTACCATTTCTTCCACAGCCGGACGATAAAAAGGTCGACGCTTTTCAGCAGAGCCGCACACAGCTTCATCTCCATGGAGCCAAAGGTCAGGCTGTCACTATGACAACCCCACACCTGTGTGTTCTATGTTCTATATGGACTCCTGATCTTGATCATCAATGACTAGAATTCACAGTGTATTCAAAACAACTGTTGCGCAATGCGAATGCAAAGTTCTGTTCATGAACAACGCTTTGTGTTTAATCTTGAAAAGGATGGTTGGGTTAACATGTTGGAAACTTCACAGTGTTGTTCTATGTTGTTTTGTTTATCCAAAAATTAAAATTGTCATCGTTTTTTTGATTGTTTTTCTTCTGTGGAACACAAAATGAGATACTTAGCAGAATGTTCATGCTGCTCTTTTCCATACAACTGAAGTGAATGGTGACTAGTGTCTGTCAATCTCTAAAAATGACAAAAAGCATTTTCAAATCTCATTCGCATTTGTATATTTAGTAATCTGGCATCTCAAGATGTGTCTTTTCAAGTTTGACGTCAGTGATGCCTAAAACCACTGGTGTCTCATAACCATTTGCGTTTTTTATTCGGTGGAGGACAAAATCATACAGGTTTGAAAAGACATGAGGGTCAATAAATAGTGACATAATATTCATTTCTACCCAATAACCAATTCATGGACTTTTTGTAGCTGTATAATTGAAGTCAAACATGTTCGTGAGCTACATGAATGAAGCCTGTCTTATGTATATTTCACCTCAATATTGAAAGGAAAAATCAAGGTTGTGCATATATTGTGCATGAGGAAAGTTAGCACTATATATTATTACAAATTTTTCCATCGTGACATTACCTTTTTTATAATTAAGGATATTTTCCTCCATAATTCTCATTACCAAAAAAATTCATTGGCATCATTCGTATTGTATTACTACAAAGAAAGTATGTTTATATCATCATAGTGTTTATACCGTTAATTCATGCTGATTTTGTATAAATAAAAAAACATCATTGGATAGTTTCTCATTACTGTAGTCCAGTAGCCATCATTAATTTAATCAGATGAATGTTAAAGAAAATAAAAGTCATGAAAAGATGTTGGTGTTTGTCAGTTCCTAAAGGATCTCTTCTCCTTCTTTCTCAGGTGGAGTGGGTGCAACAGCAGGTGGTGAAGAGGAGAACAAAGCGAGATTATAAACCCTCATATCCTGGTCCTGTACAGTCCAGTATGGTCCAGTCCAGCTCCATTTACTTCAATGATGCTAAATGGAGCAGTATGTGGTACATAGTGAGTATTCTTAATTAACATGCTGTACATTGTTCTTGTGAGTTGCTAACATTGAAAAACACTGAAGTCTTGATCATTGTCATGGTTTTCATCATTTCTTACTCTACTGCAAAAAATATGGGGCTCTACTGAGCTTTTCAACTCTTCCGTCCTTAACCAAGGTCTTACGGTGAATGAATCAAGCACATGAAAGGAAAAAATTCCATCATCAAAATGGATTTACTTTCTCCTCAGAAAACTTGCTGATGTTAGAAAAGGCGGGAAAATCATTCTGTTCAATTTATTTGTAAAGCATTCCTTATTCCTTACGCCTTACAAATCCCACAGTGATCAATGGAAAAGTGATAACAGCAAGGAAGAAACTTTGAGATAAAGACTATGATGTTATGATTTTATCCAATAATATCACAGACTAGTTCCAAATCCAGACGGATAAAATCAAGTCAGGTCTCATTCTGTTTAAGTCCTCAATACAGCCCGTTATTGAATCGAAATGCATTGCGAATGCTTTCATTAAAGGCAGTGTATCGTGTTGTGTTTAGTTAAATGCAAAACCAAGCCAATCTTCTGCTTTTCAAGACTGCTTTCACTAAAACGTAATGGCAGGTAGTAAAATTTAGTGTTTTTAACTAAAACTAATTTGTCAGATTGAATCTCGCTCAACGGAAACGATGCCTGTCACACCAGATTAGCCGAGTTTCTACATGTGAAAACCACCCAGAGAGATACATTGAGCTTTCGTAAGCGCTAACATAACGTCTAGCGGAGACATTTTCTGTGAGGTAATTGTACAAACAGGCTCTTGTTTTCATAGCTGTCATGTTCCTCAGCTCACGAGAGTCAATGGTGTGGTTCATCAGCACATAGGAAATGTGAAGACATCTTTGCGCTTTTTTACACTGTAAACAGCCATTCAGATTTCCCAGAATGTACGAAAGGTTGCACTTTGGCTGCGGCTGAAACCTTGAGTCATAGCACACATAGCAATTGTTGTCATCAGTTTCTGTCTACGATCGCATTTATAGCTTCGACCAAAACGGCGAGAGTGAACTAAGCGCTTGTTCTCTAATGGGTTGTTACAGCTCTGTCAATGGTTAATATGGCTCAGATAACATTAATACTTTGACCTGAATGCATCCATTTGGCTCAGGTTTCTCTTGTTGACCTGCGAGTTGCACTTTGGGAGCAAATAAACTTGACTTTCCTGGATGGGGTCTAATTCCAGCTCTAGGCCCAATGAAACTGTACATTTGGTTCCATGTGACGCATGTAATAACAGTGTCTGAGATAGACGAGGAAAGATGCAGTAATTTACAGAGATATGTTTTAAAAATAATTTTAGCTTGTTACCACATACTTGGGATTTCTTTTAAAGCACCAAAAATAGGCAGGATTTTACTCTGGCTGTGGCCTTGTGTTTGGCATGCATGTTTCAGACACATTGAGCTGCGGTAATCATGGGAGATGTGGGATCGAATCCACCCTACCCTGTATCTCAGTCATTTTTTTTATATAATAATAACCAGAAGACCCAAATTTTCTTTGCATTTGCAAACATAAACACTAAATGTATTTATGGTAGTCCTTCAAAATGCTTCTATGTACATTTCTGTTCAAAGGTTTGGGGGTCTGTAAGATTTTTTAAAGTTTTTGATTGAAAGAAGTCTCTTTTGTTCACCAAAGCTGCATTTATTTGATCAAAAGTGTAGTAATATTGTGAAATATTTTTATAATTTAAAATAAGTGTTATATATTTGAATATATTTTAAAAGTTCATTTGTTCCTATGATGCAAAGCTGATTTTTCAGTATCATTACTTGCTGCTCAAGAAACATTTCTTATTATTATCAATATTGAAAACAGTTGTGCTGCTTAATATTTTTGTGAAAACCATGATACATTTTTTTTTTCAGGATCATTTGATGAATATAAAGTTCAAAAGAACAGCATTTATTTGAAATGTAAATATTTTGTAACATTATAAATGTCTTTACTGTCACTTTTGAACAATTTAATGCTTCTGTGCTGAATAAAAGTATTAGTTCTTTACAACATCTCACTCACTGGCTGTAAACTTTTGAACAGCAGTGTGTGAGCATTACAGTGTGAGACTCTTCACCTAATTAGATTGTTTTACGTCCTCTTTTATCTCTGTCTTTGCAGCACTGTAATGATAACATCCATAACTGTCAGTCTGACATGAATATCGTGGGCGCGTGGAAGAGAGGCTATACGGGGAAGGATGTGGTGGTTACCATTCTGGATGACGGTATCGAGAGGAACCACCCAGATCTCATCCAGAACTATGTAAGTGTATCTGTGTGTGTGTGTGTGTGTATGAGTGTTTTTAAGAAAGTAATTTCTTGCATACTGCATACTCTGCATTATATACTTATTAGTGGTTACATTTTTAGTCAAATGTGGTGTGCAAACTCTCTACATTTTGACCAAATAATAAATAAAAATGTAAAAAGCGTTTGATATTTAATAAAAAAGGATTCATTTGCAATAGAAATTGTAGTTCAGGTTGAGCACATTGCATTGTGGGATGCAGTCTTCTATGTAATGTGCTTTGTTGTATATCGCACATTGTGTCTCTCATCCATGTATTCTTTGCATACAGAAACTTCAGCAGAAATAGTAAGAGCAGAATGTCAGTATGCTATTCTAAGATACTTGCTCTGTTCCAAAACCGACTTGCTGACTACTGACTATACAGCCAGCTGCCTTCTAAGGGGCTGTTCACACAAAACGTGTTTTTGTAGTCCACTGCGCTGCTTTTCCATTGCATTTCTCATGTCATTTTTTTTTTTTTTTTTAAGTACATTTATAACACTATACTTTGTGTTTTATTAACCTGACCTTAAGTTTCAGAAAACTAACGCTTCTATTGGGGAAAATGGAAATGTAAAAATTATATTTGTTGTAGTTTCCATTCACCACTAAAAAAGGTTTACCCAACTATGAAGATTATGCTGCTGAGATCACTAGAAATGAGAAGGCGGTCTGTCGAGTTAACATTTGCATGATGCTGAGCTAATGTCACTATACTCTAAAGCATAAAAACACATATTGCATACTGGAATACTGGGTAAAGCAGTCCATTTTAATTACATTGAGCTATTTTTATCGATTCTCAGTATTGAACAGAATGTATGTTTATTTATAATTAACATTTCTCTCGTCTCATCTGAAATCTTGAATTTTCCCCCTTTGAGCTCATTGCAGTGCATTCTTGGATACATGTGATACTGCCTTAGAATTTGGCTAAAACAAGTAATCAGTATGATCAAAGCTGCTTTAAGGCAAGCCTCCAAGGTTAGCAAAAAAAAAGCTCAGGGTAGGAGATCAGAGGCTGATTTTTTGAATGGATGTCATTGGAGGAGATGCTTCACCATGCTGAATAAACTGCTTTTGTTAATAAGAGAAATCACAGACAATTAAGCGCCAAGTAGGATTCAGTTTGCGCACTTGTCATTCATTTCAATGGGATCCACAAACAGTGACTGACAACACTGAGCTCTGACAGAAGGACAATGACGTCAAGGCTGGAGTATGATGATATACGCTTTCTCCAATGGTAGATTCACGAACATTGGTGTCTCCCAATAATAAGACCACCTCTGGTGTAATTAAAGTAGCTACCTTTTATAATATTTGAGCACACCCACGATGCTTTATTAACCTAAAACTAAGTCTTGGATCAAAGCAATTGAGCAAAACAAAAGCACCCAGACTGAGACTGTAAATTGACTGATGCTTTTGTGTTTATATAAGCTCTGTCCTGAAAGTACATGTCCAGATTCACATGTTCACATGCACAAGTCTAAAATCGTTGTTCACTTTTAGCATTTTTTAAGTGTCCTAACTGGCACATTCCCATAATGGATAGAAAAATCCACATTTGACCGTGTTCTCATGTGTCTATTTCTTCCTTTGATCTGTTCGCAGGATAATGAGGCCAGTTATGATGTGAACGGTAATGACATGGATCCCATGCCCCGATATGATGCCAGTAATGAGAACAAGTAAGAGTGAAGTTCATTACACACTTTGAGCATATCAGGTCATTAAAACACTGGAAAGGCTTAGTTTATACAGTCCTCTCTGTGGTGTGTGTGTGTGTGTGTGTGTGGGTTTTTGGAGTTTGCTTTTTGTGCGTTTGAGGGTTTCTTAGGTGTATGAGTAAATATGGCGCTTGGCTTGCAATCAGTGTGTGTAGAAGTAAGTGTATTTGGCATGTTTGTTTGGCAAAAAGGGATTTTCGGAATTAGCTTTCTGTGGGAGATTATGCGTGTGTGTGGAAATGTTGGCACAAGATCAGTGTGTATTCGGAAGTGTTTAGTGAATGTTGAGATTTGGTTTGATGGGTATGTTTTGTGAGTGGGTGGAGGCCCCCATGTGTTTTTGTGGCTGCCACTCTGCCAGTGTGTGTGAGCCTGTGCCAGATGGCTCTGCAGCTTTTTTGGACCGTTCAGACTGAAAGCTTGGCCCTGGCTCTGATCCTCTGTGCCGTTGACGTTTCTGCAAGGAGCTCAAGTGCAATGCAATTCTGCAAACTGATGAGTGGAAACCGAACCTCATCTGCTCCCTTCATGGAGTTTTGCAATCATTTACGCACTCTCATGCCATTCCAGATGTTCACGGTTTTCTTTCTTTAATGGAACACAAAAGGAGAAATTTTCAAGAATGTCCACAAAGCTGTCTGCTGTAGCAGATAGCTTTCAAAATATGAACAGACAAAAAAAACACCATAAAATTACTGCAAATAATCTTTATTCTAGTGTGCTATATTTTAAAGTGAATTTTCACAAACTGGTCACATTTTGTCCTCAAATCAAAACAAAGAAATATAAAAAATAGGGCTGCACGATAAATCGCATGCGATATTTAATGCGCATCTTGTCAGAAAGCCGGTTCTACTGTCTACACGATAACACTCCAACTGGAGTTTTTGAAAATCTTCACCCAGGTGCTGCGTTTGGACGAACGGCCAAACCGTGTAGAAAAAGCTGCGGTTTTAATAGGCCTTAGATGCCAAGACAACATTTCTAATTTTTCTTTATTTTAAGATTTTTTCATCTAACGTTTATATTACATTTCAGCTTTTGAATTCATTTTTTCATTGTTTTAGTTTTAAGTAATTGTCATTTTTGAGCTTTTTGATTTTGATTTTTTATATATTGCCATTACGGATACATTTTTTCTTGTTCAGTTTTAGTTATTTCCAGTTAGTTTTAGCTTCAACTAATTTAAGCTATTTAAGCAACATTCCTCATTTTTGTTCATTTTCAATGTTTCATCTAATAATTTAATTAAATTAATAATTTAATTTAATTTCAGCTTTTTTGATCATTTTAGTTTTAGTTAACAATATTAACCCTGTTTTGTGTAAATAAAATGTTTTTTAGGACCATTTTTAGGACTTTTTTTTTTTTTGTCCCTTTTCCACACCTCTCCTCAAGCTGCTTGATTTGAGGTATGATTCATGTCCATAGCTCAAATGGTACAGGGCGAGTTATGTGCCAAAATGTAATACTTTTCCCTAAAAATGAACAATAGTAGTAGTGATTTTTGCCTTGCCTGAATCAGACGCCTCTAAATGCTGCACAAACCCCCATCTGGAGGTCTCTGTATGTGAGTGCACGACACTTATACATGAGTGTTTTGCTGTCGTGAGCACTATTCCCCCTCTTAATTTACACTTTCAGGAGCCTCATTAGAAGTATTTCCGTGGCCCGAGGAAAAGGGGAGTGTTTGACGCTGTCACTGTTTTCAGGAGGAAGTGTGTGGTGGAGACAGAGAGGGAGGTTTAGGTCTGCATGTATAGACACGCTCTATAGAATAACTTCCACCTCCTGTCCTAGCTGCTTCTGTCTTTGTGAGGCTTCGAGTGCAGAAAGTTCAAAAGCTCTCACCCTATAAAGGAAATATAGACAACTAAATGGCAGTTAACTCCTTTAAATTGGGCATATACTACATTTTTTGTAGCATTTTATTTCCTTAAAGTCAAAAATGTCATGCTCCTAGTCACCCTGGTGTGCTAAAACTGTAAATATGAATGGGAATGTACTTCAGAGATATTTTACTCCATAATAATTTCTAGGGGTGCTAATAATTGTGGCAAATGTGTATTGATTTACTTCAATGACAGGTTAGAATTTTGTGAATTTTTTGAATGAAAGATCAAAAGGATAAACAACACAGATTTATTATCACAGCCGCCTTTGCTCATATTTACCAAGGGTGCCAATATTAGTGGAGGGCAAATGAAAGATCAAAAGGATAAACAATGCAGATTTATTTTCACAGCTGCCTTTGCTCATATTTACCAAGGGTGCTAATAATTCTGAGCACAGCTGTTTTTTTGGGGTTTGTTCAGTGATTCAGTAAAGTCTCCCCTGTCGTTTGGCGACTATCCTGCACAAGCTGTCGATCTTTTATGTGCTGTAATGTTTTGTGTTGGTTCCTCCGCTGACTGTTTGTGTAATGTGAGTCTTTATTTCCCTGCGGTGGGTTTTGACTGTGAGCTTCACCGCCGGGGGTCGGTCTGAGTGACCGAGTGGCTGTATTGTAAATATTGGAAGTTCTTATATCTCACAGATGAACATGGGCTTTGCACTAGACTTTCAGTGGAAATGCAGTTTATTGACCCAGTCTGACCTTTAAGCTGTATGTCAAATGTGCAGCACAAGTGGAGTTTCCCTCATCATGAGTGTGTGGCTGTGAACAGTGCATGTTCTGTATGCTAGATTTAAATGTTACATATAATATGAATATCAGTTTTGTTTATTTAGGGAACGTAGGAAACGTTTCAGTGTCTTGTGCAGTTCTGGAAATGCTGGAATGTTCTGTTCAGGTGTGGTTTGCGTTTCTGGTTTTCACATTTACCTGTATTCTGCTAGCAGATGTGACTTAGCCTCACATAGCAGGGTTTTGACTATTGGCATAGTCAGTTAGACAGGAAAAGACTGTCTGAATGACATGTAAAACGACCAACCACTTTGTTTTTAGGCCTAAATCAGGGGTGGCCAACGTTGGTGCTGGAGAGCCACAGTCCTGCAGAGTTTCGCTCTGACCCTAATCAAACACACCTGAACAAGCTAATCAAGGTCTAAGGGTTACTAGCCCTGCGTTCCATTCGGAAGGGCTCATCCCTATGCCCTAATCCCTTGAAAGAGTTTACCCTCCGGAGTGAGAGCTTCGAAGGGTTGAAGGGTTGAAGGGGATCAAACAATTGTTTCTTGAAGTGCCCTTCTGCGTCATCATCAGGCGCCGTCATCGTGCAAAGGATCATGGGAGCCCGAAGTGTCCATCAGTTGTACCCTTCGAAATCCTTCATTCCGAAGGGCCCTTTGAAGTGGCCAGTTTTGAACACTTTGGTTTGGAACGACCCTTCAATATGGCGGCCATGATTGTTTTCACTTCGAAGTGCCCTTCGGAGGGCGATATATCCCGTTTGGAACGCACCGTCTGTCTTTAATGGGCCTTTGAATCATTGGTTCACATGATTCGTTCAAAACGCAGATTCATTCAGAAACCAAACAACGCTGTGTTGTTTACAGATGCACAACAGTTCTGCTGTGACTTTATAGGTAATATTTTCGTTGGCAAAATTGAGATGAAACACACAATATTGTGTTTAAAATATAATAGAATCTTAACTTCTTATTTACTGAACTGTTGTATCAAATCACCTTTGCACTCGTGCAAATCAGGACAAAAACAGAACTGTGATATTGCTCTCGCTGCTCGTGTGATATCGCTTATATAAATATGAGACAAAGAGATATGAGACATACAGGGGCATTCCCTCCCCCCCAATATCTTGAATTTTGGGGCATACCTGCATTTTTGGAGTGGTTGCCCTGCATTGTATTTGACAACAGTCAACTATGAAATGTAAGATGACGTACAGATTTGGGGGCGCCCCGCAGTGTGTTAACTGCGATAAAATATTTTAATCACGTTATTTTTTCATAACTAATTAAGTTAACGTGGTCAACTGACAGCCCTAATATATATATATATATATATATAAATATAAATTAGTGCTGTCAAACGATTAATCGCGATTAATCTAATCCAAAATAAAAGTTTTTGTTTACATAATATATGTGTGTGTGTACTGTGTATGTATGCTAGATTTAAATGTTACATATAATATGAATATCAGTTTTGTTTATTTAGGGAACGTAGGAAACGTTTCAGTGTCTTGTGCAGTTCTGGAAATGCTGGAATGTTCTGTTCAGGTGTGGTTTGCGTTTCTGGTTTTCACATTTACCTGTATTCTGCTAGCAGATGTGACTTAGCCTCACATAGCAGGGTTTTGACTATTGGCATAGTCAGTTAGACAGGAAAAGACTGTCTGAATGACATGTAAAACGACCAACCACTTTGTTTTTAGGCCTAAATCAGGGGTGGCCAACGTTGGTGCTGGAGAGCCACAGTCCTGCAGAGTTTCGCTCTGACCCTAATCAAACACACCTGAACAAGCTAATCAAGGTCTAAGGGTTACTAGCCCTGCGTTCCATTCGGAAGGGCTCATCCCTATGCCCTAATCCCTTGAAAGAGTTTACCCTCCGGAGTGAGAGCTTCGAAGGGTTGAAGGGTTGAAGGGGATCAAACAATTGTTTCTTGAAGTGCCCTTCTGCGTCATCATCAGGCGCCGTCATCGTGCAAAGGATCATGGGAGCCCGAAGTGTCCATCAGTTGTACCCTTCGAAATCCTTCATTCCGAAGGGCCCTTTGAAGTGGCCAGTTTTGAACACTTTGGTTTGGAACGACCCTTCAATATGGCGGCCATGATTGTTTTCACTTCGAAGTGCCCTTCGGAGGGCGATATATCCCGTTTGGAACGCACTGTAGAAAGCTACCGGCAGGTGAGTTTTTATCAAGATTGAAGCAAAACTCTCCAGGACCGACGTAGGCCACCCCTGGCCTAAATCATACTCTGCACAAGTATGTGAAAGCTAATGCTACTAGCTCTGCAAGCTCTGTTTCGTAAGTTGTTGCATTCTGAAACGTGTCAGTGTAAAAAGTCATTTTTTCATCATGAAAATAGCCAAAGCTGCAGAGACGTACAAACGGACACCAACAAACAAGCGATCTGTATAGTTTCAGGAGAATTTTGGGATATTGCATAATATGTTTGATTGAGGTGGATGCATTTTTCATTAGCATGAAAAGTTACAGTGGCTTCCCCAGTGGGTGCAACATTCATTTCCATTTATATTTTGCACACTGAATGGAAATGCTGCTTGTTCGCAAATTGTTTGAGAGATTTTCTTTTAATTCTTTGAAGCATAGCTAGTTTGAATAATCTTGAACAAGTTAGTTAAACTTGTTAGTTATCTAGTTTCCTGACTCGCTCCGTTGGTTTTTAAAGTAATGTAAGGGTTGTTGTATGTATAGCTCTTTATATTCTGTGTTGCCATATTTCCTATGGAAACAGGACAGGACGTTGGGGTGAAACATATTGTGTTTTATTTTATTTTTTTTGGCCAATAGCCTTTAGTTTACATGACCGTAATAAACCATGATTTCCTATTTCTATTGTTAGAAAAAGGCAGGTGGTGTTTATAATTTAGGAGCAGAGGGAGTTTCATTCTAGAGAGCATTATTTTGGACATGTCGGATCATATCCTTGTGAACTACTTTTTATATTTAATGAATTTAATTTTATATATACATGAAGCTGATTTTGTTAGTGTTTAGGAGTACACTAGCATATATATATATATATATATATATATATATATTGTCCCGTATTTTCGTTTTCTGAAGTTGGCAACCCTACTGTTACATGTACCGTATTGTCCCGAATATAAGACGATATTTTCTTCTTGGAAATACATCTGAAAAAACGCGGTCGTCTTATATTCAGGGTCTAGACTTTGACTTACTTCATAGTTTTTTTTCCTGAATTTATACAGTCCCATTTTAAAGGTTTGGGGTCAGCACATTTTTTAAAATTAATTTCTTTATTCAGCATGCATGCAATAAATTTATCAAAAGTGACAGCAAAGGCTGTTCTTTTACAGAAATATTAAAATTTTCAACACTGATAATAATAATAAATGTTTCTTGAGCAGCAAATCTTCATATTATAATGATTTCTGAAGAAACATGTGACACTGAAGACTGAAAATTCAGAATTGATCACAGGAGTAAATTACATTTGAAACTATATTGAAATAGAAAACAGTTACTTCTTTAAAAAACATAAATATCTTAACAACCCCAAACCTTTGAACAGTAATGTAGACTTGAAGTGAAGTGGTCAGTCTTTTGGATTTTATCGTACATTTATTTTCTCTGACATGTTTCAGTGTTGGATAACCATTGGAATAGTTTTAGTCTGGAGTCATTGGATTGGCATTGGGATCGAGTCTTCGGACCACCTGGGAGTTCCTCTGGCCTTTTGACCTTTTGACCTTGTAAATGTTTATGGTTGCGATGGCGACCGAACCCTGGTCTCATCCCAGATCTGGTGCTGCTTTGGATCTTTACAATCTTTGTTTCTTTTTCTTTCTTTTTTTTTAATGACTTAGATTGGAGACGGTGGTTACCATGGTAGCGTGAGTTTTTCTATGCAGCTGTTCACTGCTGGAGGTTCCACAGCCGAATCTTTCTCCGTCTCTCTCCATCTGTCTGTCTCTGTCTTTAGTGAGCGTTTTAGTGTGTTTTTTGTGGATGATTTGTATTAGATTTATGTGGGTTTAGTTTGGGTCAGGAATGTATCCACGTTGCGTCTGTGGTGGAGGAAACGCTCAAATGTTTTCCTTCAATATCTCAAATATTTAGCCGCTGTGTTTTAGCTCTGCTGGCCATGGAAGCACATGTTTAGTTTCAGCCCAGCTGTTTCTCTCTCTCTCTCTCTCTCTCTCTCTCTCTCTCTCTCTGTTTCCTGTC
>NW_015623669.1:295551-335308 GCF_001515625.1 Sinocyclocheilus rhinocerous
TCTGTTTCCTGTCTACTTCTGTAGCGAGTGTGTGTAATAGGTCATGCAGCAGTGCCTGTGCTTGCGTAAGGGTCTCCAGTCATTGTTTATGCACTCAGTAAATGTGTGTGTATCAGTACTAACACTAACGTCTGATGTGTTGTGTTCAGGCATGGCACGAGGTGCGCTGGTGAAGTAGCGGCGTCCGCCAACAACTCGCACTGCACAGTGGGCATCGCTTACAATGCCAAGATTGGGGGTGAGTGTGGCTGACGGTCACTGTCTGATTTGGACCTACTGCTGTACCTGGGAATTCTGCCTTTTGTTCGTACTCGCGCACATACAGTAAATGCAGTACCCCCGATGTGAATTTTAGTGACTAAAAATGTTACATTAAATAAACCTCACACACACACACACACATATATATATATATATAGGGCTGCACGATAAATCGCATGCGATATTTAATGCGCATCTTGTCAGAAAGCCGGTTCTGTAATCAGCGGTAAATCTCCATCACGTGCGTGCTTTCACATGGAGCAGCATTAACTACACAGAGCTGTTGTTCACTGACGAGCTGCGCAAAACCACGTTCATATTCGCGCGATTTTTTGCGCAGCTCGTCAGTGAACAACGGCTCTGTGTAGTTAATGCTGCTCCATGTGAAAGCACGCACGTGATGGAGATTTACTGCTGATTACAGAACCGGCTTTCTGACAAGATGCGCATTAAATATCGCATGCGATTTATCGTGCAGCCCTATATATATATATATATAGGGCTGCACGATAAATCGCATGCGATATTTAATGCGCATCTTGTCAGAAAGCCGGTTCTGTAATCAGCGGTAAATCTCCATCACGTGCGTGCTTTCACATGGAGCAGCATTAACTACACAGAGCTGTTGTTCACTGACGAGCTGCGCAAAACCACGTTCATATTCGCGCGATTTTTTGCGCAGCTCGTCAGTGAACAACGGCTCTGTGTAGTTAATGCTGCTCCATGTGAAAGCACGCACGTGATGGAGATTTACTGCTGATTACAGAACCGGCTTTCTGACAAGATGCGCATTAAATATCGCATGCGATTTATCGTGCAGCCCTATATATATATATATATAGGGCTGCACGATAAATCGCATGCGATATTTAATGCGCATCTTGTCAGAAAGCCGGTTCTGTAATCAGCGGTAAATCTCCATCACGTGCGTGCTTTCACATGGAGCAGCATTAACTACACAGAGCTGTTGTTCACTGACGAGCTGCGCAAAACCACGTTCATATTCGCGCGATTTTTTGCGCAGCTCGTCAGTGAACAACGGCTCTGTGTAGTTAATGCTGCTCCATGTGAAAGCACGCACGTGATGGAGATTTACTGCTGATTACAGAACCGGCTTTCTGACAAGATGCGCATTAAATATCGCATGCGATTTATCGTGCAGCCCTATATATATATATATATAGGGCTGCACGATAAATCGCATGCGATATTTAATGCGCATCTTGTCAGAAAGCCGGTTCTGTAATCAGCGGTAAATCTCCATCACGTGCGTGCTTTCACATGGAGCAGCATTAACTACACAGAGCTGTTGTTCACTGACGAGCTGCGCAAAACCACGTTCATATTCGCGCGATTTTTTGCGCAGCTCGTCAGTGAACAACGGCTCTGTGTAGTTAATGCTGCTCCATGTGAAAGCACGCACGTGATGGAGATTTACTGCTGATTACAGAACCGGCTTTCTGACAAGATGCGCATTAAATATCGCATGCGATTTATCGTGCAGCCCTATATATATATATATATGAGGCTCTTCAAAGTCGCTACCCATCAACTAGATTACAGTCTTGCGCACTATTCAACTCATCCATTTAATAATAATTTAGTAATTATTAATAGTAAAGTTTTGTGACGAAATTCATACATGGGCACAATTTATTTTTAAATAAAATTATTCATGCAAAAGGCTTTAGATAGAAAGTGAAATATTTCTTTTGATTTCTTAAGTTAAGTGTATCCAGATTTTGACTGGTAGTAAACACATCTCTTCTGCTGGATGTTGCCATTTGGAATCACTCAGATAAGTAGTAGAATAAACACTGTAAAAGTGGGATTTAATATTTCTAATATTCTGCTGATTTTCTATATTCATCTGCATGACTGAAAACCTACACAGACGTCTTTTACAGATTATGGTCAATATTTTGGAAGTCATCACAATTAATTTTGGTCCTTTTTAGTTTTTTACAAGTTGGGACTTTTGCCATTTTTTTTTTTTCAAGACGTAATGCCAATTAAAAAATATAACAGCTTGTATAAACTTATCTTGATACACCTATATTCTGTTTAGCTGTTTATGAATGTAAGAAAACATCATATTCAGTACTATTCAGAAGTTTGGGGTTGGTAAGATTTTCAGATTTTCACCAAAACTGCATTTATTTGACCAAAACTACAGTAAAAACAGTAATACTGTGAAATATCATTGCAATTTAAAATAACTGTTTTTCTATTTTAATATACTTTAAAATGCGATTTATTCCTGTGATGCAAAGCTGAATTTTCAGCATCATTACTCCAGTCTTCAGTGTCACATGACCCTTCAGAAATTATTTTAACATTTCTTATTATTAATGTTTAAAACAGTTCAACATCCACATAATATGTTTGTGAAAACTGTGATGCGTTTGTTCACGATTCTTTGATGAGTAGAAAGTTCAAACTAGCAGCATTTATTTGAAATGAAATCTTTTGTAACATTATGAAAGTCTTTACTGTAACTTTTGATAATTTTAATGCATCCTTGCTGAAAAAAAAAATCAGAATCCTGACTTTTGAACAGGAGTATATATACACGCCCTCTAATACATCCAAGCCGAATTATTCAGGCTTCCTTAAGATCGATCAGTTGACTAGTCATTTAGGCAACATTCCTCCGACTAATTAATTTTGGAAATGTGTGGTTTTGCACGTCTGTTGGACATCATTGGCATGCTGATCTTCAGTGTCTCGCAGATGTTTTCCCTGCTGAGGTTTTCTTTGGGCTTGTCCTGCAGGTGTCCGCATGTTGGACGGAGATGTGACAGACATGGTAGAGGCCAAATCACTGAGTCTACACCCTCAACACATAGATATTTACAGTGCCAGCTGGGGTCCAGATGATGATGGCAAAACCGTGGATGGGCCCGCTTCCCTCGCCAGACAGGCCTTTGAAAATGGCATCAGACAGGTAAGAACCATCTCAGCATGTATAGAAGTATTTTTCAAGTTTATATGAAAAGTGTGTTATGTTTTTCCCTTTTTCCATATGATGTGGCGTTCATAAATCATAAGTGTAATTTTCAGGTCATCAGTCACGTCTCCCCAGCAGTCTGGCCCACCTAGGGTGTTTTCCTTTCCTTCTCACACTCACCACCTGCTACGCCAGTGAACTTTAGAACGTGATTTTAGTTTATCTTCCCTGAGTCATGAGTCGCAGTCAGTAATTGGCATGTATCCTGTGCCAAAGGTGTGTTTGGAGTGGTTTAGGCATGTTTCAGGTATGTGAGACTCATAGACATCAGGTGATACTGGTCTCCTCTCATCAGAAAAGGCTGGAGGATATTAATGCTTGGCGATTATGCTGTCCTGATGATGTTAGTTCCTGCTTTGAAGTGTTTCAAGGGCTGTCAATAAGTTAAAAAAGTTTCTATTTATTTGTTTGTGGACTTATTTATTTGTTTGTTTGGAATTGAGACAAATTCTCATTACCGTAATGCATCTGGATGATGTTTGTTTGTAAATTACTCTCAATGATTCGTCATCCTGTCTGGAAACAGTGAACTTTTTGAATATTTTTTAAAATTAAATTAAATTAAATTAATATAGTTAATCTGAACCAACCGTGTTGTTAAAACTATTACATGTTTTGTTTTCATTTTTTGAAATAAAATAGGAATTAAAACTTAAACCATTTAAACTTATTTTATTTTGTTTAGTTGCCAAAGCAACATTTGACATTTAAGTACTAAAAAACTAGAAATAGAAATATAAAAAATAAAAATCAATTACTAAAATTTAAAGTACAATTAAAATGAACATTGAAAATATATAGTTATTAAAATATGTATTTATTAAAATATATGAATTTAAAATAATAATAAAAGTATATAAAAATACCACAATAACACTAAGACTGGGACATATAAATGTTCAACAGTTTAATTGATATAAAATCTCTTTGTTGGTTGCAGTAATGGGATTTGGGAAGGGAAGGAAAATTGGTTTAATTTTGTGATGAAAATTTCATAATGCAAAAATTTTCCTAAAAAATTATATACAGGTGCATCTCAATAAATTAGAATGTCGTGGAAAAGTTAATTTATTTCAGTAATTCAACTCAAATTGTGAAACTCGTGTATTAAATAAATTCAATGCACACAGACTGAAGTAGTTGAAGTCTTTGGTTCTTTTAATTGTGATGATTTTGGCTCACATTTAACAAAAACCCACCAATTAACTATCTCAACAAATTAGAATACTTCATAAGACAATAAAAAAAACATTTTTGGTGAATTGTTGGCCTTCTGGAAAGTATGTTCATTTACTGTACATGTCACAATTAAAAGAACCAAAGACTTCAACTACTTCAGTCTGTGTGCATTGAATTTATTTAATACACGAGTTTCACAATTTGAGTTGAATTACTGAAATAAATGAACTTTTCCACGACATTCTAAATTATTGAGATGCACCTGTACGAGATAATATATGCATATGTAATGTGTGTGTATGTGTGTACAGTTTTTTTCTATACTGGTGGGGACTTAAACCTGAATACACACCAACTCATGGGGACTTGTGTCACCGTGGGGACCTAAATTGAGTTCCCCATGGGTACAGAAGCTTATAAATCACATTTATTTAGTTATTTATTTATTTGTAATTTCAGTCAAATTTACATTTGCAGCCACGATCACCACTGTTCCCTTGAGCATAAACTCTAGGTTGCTCCTGGAGGGATGTTTCTGTAACAAGTGTACTGTAAATAGTCATTTTTAAAAAGCACATATTTCATTGTAAACAGAACGTGTTCACTTATGTTTCAGATTTTTCTTCACAGGGCAGGAAAGGACGGGGTTCAATCTTTGTTTGGGCGTCAGGAAATGGCGGTCGGAGTCGCGATCACTGTTCATGTGACGGCTACACCAACAGCATCTACACGATATCCATCAGCAGCACGGCAGAGAGCGGCCGCAAGCCCTGGTATCTGGAAGAGTGCGCCTCCACCCTCACCACCACCTACAGCAGCGGAGAGAACTACGACCGCAAAATCGTAAGAAGAGATGTAAATCTAGATCTTCAGCACTGAGTAAACTTGCTTTTCATAAAACAGGCCTGCTGCTGAATTGGCTTTAAAGCCACCACGTTTCTAGTTTAAAGGGAAAGCTCAGCCAAAAATGAGAAATCTTTTATCATTTACTCACACACATGTCGTACCAAACCTGTATGAGTTTTTTTCTTCTGCTGAATTAAAAGAAGATATTTTGAATAATGTTTGTAATAAAACAGTTGACGGTAGCCATTGACTTCCATAGTATGGAAAAAAATAGAATGGAATTCAATGGCTACTGTCAACTGTTTGATTACAAACATTATTCAGAATATCTTCTTTTGTGTTCAACAGAAGAAAGAAACTCATAAAGGTTTGGAACAACTTAAGGGTGCATAAATGATGACAGATTTCACATTTTTGGTAAAAATATATACCTTTTAATAGAATTAAACCTCATTCTAATGAGGAAGAATTATGTTGTAAATACAAAAGAATGCGTTTTAGTCAAGGCATTTCATTCTTCAAAACATATGGGTTTGGAATGACATAATGATGAGTAAATAATGACAGAATTTTAATTTCTGGGCTTTTAGCTTAAGACTTTTTTGTTGTTGTTTCGAAATGGTTGGAAACTTGATATTAATCTGTGCTTAAATTGAGCTGAAGGAAGCATATTTACTCGTTTGAATATTTATGGAAACCGTTTGGAAGTTAAACGCCAGTAAACTGCAAAATATCTTCGAAAGTAGAGATGCCTCTTGCATAATTTTTTCAATTTATTGCCATTTAAATGCGTCTAATAATGCATTTTCATGCGTTTCTTTGGCCACACATGTGTTTGATCTGCTTTTGTTGGTCACTGTGTCATGAGAGCGTCCTGGTGTTAACCGCTGCGGTTTACAGCCCACACACAGTTTTACACACTCCTCTGAGAGTTACAGAACGTCAGAGCTTCCCTGTCTCTCAGCTTGTCTCAGAGTGACGTGTGAAATTCCACACTGGCTTTCAATCTCCTTTTGCAATACATGTTTACATTCTGAAGCCCAGTGTTACAGACATTAGCACTTCTCTTTGTTGTGATCTCTTGCAGTTTTCAGGTAGTACAGCTGTACTTATATTTACATAGGTTTATTATCTACCCATCCAGGGTTATTGTCATAAATACTAGCAGTGAAAATATTTTAGCCAACTGTACTGTGAATAAAGTTTTGAAGGCAAAAAAGGTTGACTGTCTATAATTCGTAGAGATGTATGAAGCACAGCTCACACAGAAGTCAGTTTCACACCAAGCAGCTTTCTGTTGGTCAACATGGTGTATTCATGTGATGAACTTGAACTTGAATCAAATTACAGAGAAAAATACTTACAATTTTGTATGTTTAAAAACTTTTTATGCTCTTTGGCCGTTCATTTATACAACAGCAGTGTTTTGGGGGCTTGAAAATGCAAACTTTTAAAAACTGGTTTCAACATGCAAGTGTTTTTAATTGTCTTTGTGTAAACTACAAAAACGTGAAGTTTTGAAAACGGTGACATCTTGTGCATGCATATTACGTGTTCAGTATATAGGTATGAGCGCAGGCGCATAGTGTTTCTTTACAAAGTGATATCGCCAACTACAGGCCTGGCATGCATAATATAGCGTTATTCAATGTTGACGTAATTTTAACTGAAATAGGAAGTCAGGGTGGGACATATCAAGCAGCTCCGCCCCTTTTTTTAAATAGCCTGTTGCGTTTTATTTAAATCACAGCTCAGCCAAAGCCATCGCTTGAGCTCGGTAAAGCTGCATTTTACAGTTTATGACAGCCACCGTCTAATAGATTACTATTAGGGTATGCTTTGGATTCTAGAGAGCATTTGATTGGACAGAAAATCTGATGAGAAGCTGAAGTGCAGGGTGATGTCATCAAAATCGTTAATCCATATTGGCGGAAGTGAGAGACGGTAGCTGTGTCCCAAATGACACACTATACTCTATGCACTTATACACTATTCACTTATGCACTATGTACTCAATCATGTAGAGTGTGAATTATATAATTCACCAGACTCTGATTATTAATTTTGTCATTAATAATTGGAGTCTGGTAGCCCCTCCCCCTTCGCTACATAATTAAAGCTGTGACAGCTGAGTGCATGAAGTGTCCAACATTCCACACTTCATTTTTTTTCTGTTATTTAAGTGCATCATCCGGGTATTTAAAGTGCACTTTTTCTTATTGGAATTTTCAGTGTGAACGCACTACTCACACTATTTATAGACCTACAAAACAGCATAGAATAGTGCATAAGTACGCGATTTGGGATGCATCTTGTAAGATTTGAATGCTTATATCTTCTAAATGCATATTTTGTTATTGTTTTGGAGCACACTAGCTTATAGGTAACCTTAAGGTTAACATATTCATACTAAAAGCCAAAAAACTTTGATTTTGATTTCATGGGGACTTTAAGACTTCTGATCTGATCAGATCTTGTGCGAAAAAATAAAACATCTATCCAGTTAGACAGGAAGGGGGTGTTGACTTATAAAAAAAAAAAAAAACAGCCACACTTTGTTTTTTGTGTATGTGACGTTTAGAGCAGAGTAAATCCGAAATCCGTCACGCAGATGTCTCACAGCTGAAATTAGAGTCTTATTAGTTGATCCAAATGGCCTTAAACTAAACTCTTGAATATATTTCAAAGATTTTATTGCATGAAACTTAAAACGGATGCTGACACAGTATCTGAGTGGATCCAGTCCATGCTGCTGAATCACAAATGCCCCAAAGTGGTGGTAATTTCCAGCTAAGTGTAGCACAATGGCACATTTATAGCACGTTTCATTGTCAGTAAGTACTGCAGTTTGCTGAAGTGCATTTAACAAATAAAAATTAAACTTTGGCAATATTTCTTTTTGAGTTAAGTTTAGTATGTGTGATTAAAGCAGCAGATGGAACAATTTGTGGCCCTGTGTGAGACGGGATGAAAATGAATACACTATATAAATCTAAACCATGCATGCTAAAATCGTAAAATAGTCATTTTCAAAAAAGCAAATGAAAAATAAATAAAGTTAACTAAAACTAAACTCAAATAACAAAATACAAAAAAGCAATGCAACAAAACTAGAACACACTTGTTAAAATAAACAAAGCTGTCTATCACATACTCGCAGTGGAGACAGTGTTGTGTATTATAACAGGAGCGGTCAAGTATTGTTACTTCACGTCATGTTGCTCACTTGCAGTGTCAATACACATTCACTTTGTTTACCGATTAACACATGGAAACACCATGCACAAGAATAACCTGAATTTCTTTGTCTCTCTTGTTAGATCACAACCGATCTAAGGCAGCGCTGCACAGACAGTCACACTGGAACATCAGCGTCAGCGCCGATGGCAGCAGGGATCATAGCTCTTGCTCTGGAAGCAAAGTAAGTGGAAGCAAACTACTGTATGCTCTCATTTCTCTAACAGCTGTTTAGTGGAAGTGTCTGTTCCAGGCCACTTCAGTGGAATTGGCACCACTAATTTAGCCACTAATCATGAAGGTGTTATGCTTTTCACACTCTCACTGACCCTCTGAATTAAAGGGATAGTTCACCCAAAAATTAACATTCTGTCATCATTTCCTCACCCTCCACTTGATAAAGACCTATATGAGTTTCTTACTTCTGAACACAAAAGAAGATATTTTGAAGAATGAGGGTAACCAAACAGTTAACCTTAGCCATTGACTTCTATAGTACTATGGAAGTCACTGGCTACAGTCAGCTGTTTGGTTACCAACATTTTTCAAAATTTGTGTTCAACAGAAGAAATAAACTCATACAGGTTACACAAAAACAGTGACTGAAACAGTGACTTTTAATTAACGCTTCTGATGTGTTTTGACTGTGTGCATTTAAGACCTTCTGGGAAATTTGTATTTATGAATTGGGAAGTCATAATTATGACGTCAGGTGCATTCAAGTCACTTTGGCTGGAGCAAGATGGCAGATACATTTCTCCAGCAATGTTTTTAACTACTTCTAAAAAATAATGAATAAAAATGTGCATTGAGTGCCTTTTTTCTCACTTTTTAGTTTTTATTAAATTTATGAAGGTGCTGTAAAATGGATCGCCATATATTCTGTTATAATTGTGCAATACTATCATATTTTGGACATGCTATTTAGCTATTTTTGGAAAGAAAAAGTATAGAATTTATATATAAAATTAAACCATAAAAAAAGACGCCACATTTATTGCATCTACCATGTTTCCTCGCTGATACGCTTCTGACTCAAAGATAAGCCTGACTTTCCCACTCGTCAATATGACATTGTGGTGTCTTTCAAATCATAAACATGGTCTTTCCCACATGGCTTAAATGCACCAAGTGTCTATTTTGTGCACACAATAAGGATAAGCTACAACAGGTAAACAAGTCAGCAGTGTGGGTGTACTTGACCTTGACCAAAAATGATGCAATATGTTAAATTTGAATGTTGAAACCCTGACCCCTTTAAAATGCTGGAATTCTGAACGCCGTGTAGCGAGCGGCTTGATTCCTGTAAGTTTCAACTGTGTCTGATTTCACACAGGAAATTGAGCAGAACCTTGACATATGGCTGCCATGTGACTGTATATTCCCAGCACAATGCAGCGAACCAAACAGAGTTAGATTGTTTCGATATTTCAGGGGGATAGTCGGGGACACATGGCATCCATCTCTCTTTGGTTTGATGTTTGATCCCACTGTGCATGGTGAATTATGGGAGCGAACGCTTCAACCAGACATCCAGGCAATGAGACTTTGTGAACTACAGCTGAAAACTGTGGCCAGTGTGATTGTTTGAATTATAATAATTGGGTTTGGAGGTATTGAATCCAGTTTGGGGATATTATTTAGTCACGCAATTGGTCACATAGTCACAAATGTCCATTAATCTTATTTTTGACTCTCTGTTGCAGTCCTTTCCTGACGTGGCGAGATGTACAACATATAATAGTGAAGACATCTCGTGCTGGCCATCTCAGCGCTCCTGACTGGAAAACCAATGCCGCTGGTTATAACGGTAACAGGCTTTTTAATTTCTTTAAACTGCCCTGTCTCGTTTTAACCACCAGATGGGAAGTGATGCTTGTGAGAAACTTCATACCCAGAAATATTCAGACGTTGATTTCATTATTGTACGCTCAGTCTTTTGGGTTTTCCAGACTAAGGGTGGGTGATATGACCAAAATCTTATATGACGATATGACAAATTTGTGTTTTAAATAAGGTTTTTATGAAAGCAAAAATGTTAAATTCTTTTTAATTTCATAATTAACATAATCGATTTCAGTATCACAAAAATCTAATACTAGCCTAACAAAAAAAAAACTCTCAAGCTTACTGAAGACAAGTAAACAATTTGTGATAAAACAAGAACAAAGAAACTAATTACATGCAACAGGACAAAAAACTGCAACAGAACAAAGGCTCAAATGTAATAGACCTATGTGAAATAACTACTTAAAATCTGTTATCTTCACTTGTGTAAATTAAATATAGATTTATTCCTATTAAAGTTACAAAAGTGATTCAGTTGAGAGCAGCGAGAGATTACTCTCTTTTGTTGTTTGATTAACATTAATGACACAGACAGCAGCAGGTTTATTAGGCTGCTGTCACTTTAAGACTGAATGCACGGCTCTAATATAGTGATACACATGCATTTTTTTTTCTCAACTGTTTAGGTTCACTTAAGACATAAATGACTGTATTTATGAGGATACTCTCAAAGATGGGCATTTTGAAACGTAAGTGTGTGTATTTGACCGTTCAAGCCCAATAAGGTGCCAGAAAGTACTCCGTTCAGTACTTGTGTGCTGTGTGAGAGGCAGCTTTATGTACGCGCGCTTCAGGTGAGTGCGCTCAGACCGTCTCTCTGGCAGTGCTCACATATACCAAAATTTTGCTGCTTCTTGTGCTCCGAGGGTTTAAAATCGCTTGTTTTTTAAACCGCAGCTCTTAAAAACGCATTCAAATGACAAGCTTTCATGATGGCGCAGTGACGTCACGTGAGCATAACCGTGATAGAGACGATAGTTCACCCCTATTCCAGACTATGCTGAACAATTAATTTTACAACATGAATATACATCAGGGTTATTATAGTAAACTAAAACCATAAAAAAGTGTCATTACTTGAAATATGATAAACATTAACTTAAAATAAAATGGAAAAAAATTCAATATAAAAAACAAATGTTTTATCAAGTTGGCAAGGCGTCGTTTCTCATTTTCATTTAGTTTAACAATGTACTAAAATAACCAAAATTAAAACTATAATAATAAAATTGTAAAAAATTAATGAAATCTATACAGACAAAAAACTAATAAAAATTGCAAAAACACACAACAAAATTTCTAAAAATGGAGAGGAAAATATAAAATATAATATAATAATAAAAACTAATAGCGTTTCAATGATACTAAAATAGCCCTGATCTGCATCATGATTGATGGTAATTTTGGTGTTCATGGTAACTCTTAATCTGTGTGCATATTGTTATTTTTTTTGTTGAACAGTTAAGTTGTAAATATTCTTACAGTCAGTCACCTGTATGGCTTTGGGTTGATGGACGCGGAGGCCATGGTGAAAGAGGCAGAGCGCTGGAAACAGGTTCCCCCACAGCACATCTGTGTGGAGAATGCCGATAAACAAATCAGGTATATGCAATAGCTCTTAAACATCCCACAGTAGGTCACATTTATAATGTTATATAAGTCATAGTAAATGTACATTTGTTTCCCGTAGAACCATCCGTCCAGAACATGTCGTTCGTTCGGTGTACAAGGCAACAGGCTGCACGGATAATGCAAACCATCATGTTATTTATCTGGAGCATGTGGTCGTACGTATAACAATTACACACCCACGGCGAGGAGACCTGTCAATCAACCTAACGTCACCATCAGGGACAAAGTCACAGCTGCTCGCCAACAGGTACAGTTACAGACTATGCACTAATCTTCAGTAAATGGCTACTTTGATAGAATTACTGAATGTTGTGGTTTGTTCTTTCTCCCTGGTGAATTTCAGTGGAAGAATTCCCAGATTTCCACTGAATTGGTCCAGTATTTTTAAGTGCATTTTGTGCTGTGGTGTAGCATCTGTTTATTGTTACTGCAGGCTGTTTGATCACTCAATGGAGGGCTTTAAGAACTGGGAATTCATGACAACTCACTGCTGGGGAGAGAAAGCTGCTGGAGACTGGATACTAGAGATCCATGACTCTCCTTCCCAACTCAGGAGCCAGAAAGCACCAGGTACTTTCTCCAAACACTACCTTTTCCTTCAGCCATTCCTTCACCTTTGAAAACACCACATGGTCTTACACAGAGGTGATTTGACAAATGCATATCAACTTAGGCTGTGTGGTAACTACCACAGTACCAACATTTATTGCGGTGATTACAGTTTAACAGTTCAGGTAGTGTGACCTGAAAAATAAAACTTAATTAACTGATGTGTGAGATTTAAGTTGAACCGAGTTAAATAATTTTTTTTTTGTCAAAATTGGCAATCGTCCATTGACAATAATGCAGGCGGAATATCGAACTGGATGTGACGTCTGTTTCCCCTGTTGTCAGGTCACATACAAAATATGTTGTTTTAATGATATAATAACCATGTCGCTTTTATGACATATGCTGTTATTATAAGAAATTACATCATTTAATGACTCATTATCTCATTATTTTTAAAGAACATTGTTTTAATGACATCTCGTTATTACGAGAAAATGTGTCATTTTTAACAAAAACAAAAAATACTGATTTAATGATGTAACATCTCATTATTATGAGAAGATATAGTGTTTTAACAAAACATCTCATTACTATGACATAATTGAGTGGAAAAAATATGTGGCAGCAATGTGACAGTAGTTTTTTATAATATATAAACTGTAGAATATATACATTTATATATATATAATATATAAACATCAAGTTTTGAGTATATATATATATATATATATAAAATTACTGTTTCTTACAGTGCATTTGATCAATTAAATACAGCCTTGATAAGCCTGAGAGACTTTTTTTCTATATATTCCATATATAAAACTATGGAATAGTTATCTGCAGAACCCAAAACATTCTTTGTATACTTAAATTTGACGGAATGCGTTAACTATAAAAAAATATATATTAATCGTAAATTATTTATATTGAAATTTTGAGTCTATTAACTGTCCTGCTTTCATTTCATCAGTCTTTGTCTGTTTAGTTTAAGTACTGATACTGACATACTTGTGAATAACCATTTCCAATTGGGAAGGCCGAGAAATATTAGTTCTGTAAATGAGGGTTTAATTTCTTTGCACACTGACTGACTTGTTATTCATTCCAGGCAAGCTGAAAGAGTGGTCTCTGATACTTTATGGCACCTCCGTGCATCCGTACTCATTCCGCAGTGACAAGCCTCGCTCACTGGCGGAGCCTCAGCCTGATGACGAGTACAGTGAGGAGTATGTGGGTAAGTACTCTTTTGTAATTCTATTATGCTTCACTGCGTATCTGTGGAAACTGATCAGTTTCTGTTTTCTCACATAAGGCTTGTGCCACCCTGAGTGTGAGAACGGCTGTGAGGGTCCAGGGCCCCAGCAGTGCATCACTTGCCTCCACTACTTCCTCAAGTTCAAGAACAACACCAGGTACACAGCTTTTCACAACATCAGTACACATTAAACTATTTTTTTACTACTTTTTAAAAAATGTTGGTACTTGGTTCAATAACATAATGAGCTTTTTTTTTTTCTGGATGCATTAACTTATACAAACAATTATTAAAAAGGCATCTCGGGGTAGAACAAATATACAGATATTTGCACGAAACAAAAATATAAAATGAAATTATATCACATATCCTTGCAGACCCTCATGACTGTAGGACTGTAGGTCTCTTAAAATATCAGATCATTTCATATTTTTATGACATGACAAGATTAGTTCAGGTTGAACTAGAATTAATTAATAACTTATTTGTAAATAATTAATGCTATTTGTAAAAAAATATATATTAATATTTTTACCTTTAAAATATGCTTAATTTAGAAACCTATATTTAATCAATATTTATTTATGTAATAAGATAAGATTAGTAATAAGATATTTTTAGTCATTAAATTTGAACTTTTTATATGAAAATCTAATTTGTTTTTAAAACATACTCTACTGTTCAAAAGTTTAGCGGCAGTACAATTTTTACATTACAATAATACTTTTATTTAGCAAAGATGCATCATCATAAGTGACAGTTATAATGTTTATACCATTTAAAATGTTACAAAAGATTTCTATTTCAAAGAAATGCTGTTCTTTTGAATGGTGATATTGAATTGTATTACCGTTTCCACAAAAATACAAAGCTTATTATCATCAAAGTTTTCAACATTGATGATAATAAGAAAGCAAATCAGCATATTAGAGTGATTTCTGAAGGATCATGTGACACTGAAGACTGGAGTAATAATGCTGAAAATTCAGCTTTCCATCACAGGAATAAATTATATTTGAAAATATATTAAAATAGAAAACAGTTATTTTAAATTATAATAATGTTTCACAATATTACCATTTTTACTGTATTTTTTTTTATTGTTTTGGATCAAATAAATGAGAAAAGAGAATCTCACCGACCCCGAACATTTGAACAGTAGTGTATGAGAGCAGCATGGATACATGAGGACATTTCTAAGAACTTGGCACATTTCTCATTGACCTTGGCGCGAAACTCAAATCAGTATTAAATGTCCATGTATTCATTTGTTTGGTATGTAGCCTTATAATGAACCGGCTGTACAGCAAGTCAGTCATTGCAAAATAAACTCCCTACAGGGTGATACAATACCCCAACATGAAACATGTGCATTGCATAACATAATTAGAGCAACTAAAGAATTTAGAGAAAGAGAAAGTTTTTAATACATTTGCAGAAAGGTTGTATTATTGAAAGTACTCTTTTTTTTTTTTTTTTTTTTTTTTTTTTTTTTTTTTTTTTTTTTTTTATTATTGAAAATCATTTTACTTGGAGTCAAAAGATAAATTAACTTCTATAAAAACACAAAAGCACATGCTGACAACAGCTGTGTGTCTGCGTGGCCCTGCTAACATCTCACATCTATCCAGACACTCTGTGTGTGTGCACTTGTCATGATTACATTTATTGATTTTGTGTTCTCCGGCATCCCAAGTTACACAAGCCGCGTTCACATCTGGAGCTGACGGCTTTCTCAGACTGACTTCTGCCTTTGTTTCCTGGTGAAAGTCTTTCCTCACGGCTGCCAGATGTTGATTTTTCTGGTCTCATGTGGCTCTTCCTGTCTGTGTCTGTCTCTCTCCTTTTCTCTTTCCACCTCCGTCTGTCTGTCTCTCAGGATGTGTGTACCTGAGTGTCCGACTGGGTTTTTCCGGGACGATAAGAAGCGCTGTAAGAAGTGCTCTCCGCTGTGCGAGTCCTGCATCGGCAGCCGCAGTGATCAGTGTTCAACCTGCCGCTCGGGTCTGTTCCTTGTGGAGGGAGGAAACAACTGCGCCAGCTCCTGTCCTGATGGCTTCTACCTGGACCTGGGCAAGTCACACTTCATCTCACTCCAGAAAACCTCACATGCTGTTTGGCTGTGAATTGTGTTGAATTTGAGACCTCATGTGGCTGTTCTCTCGCAGACTCCACCATGTGCTGGAAATGCACCGAGAATTGCAAGAAATGCACATCTGCGAACATCTGCACAGAATGCCAGACTGGTCTCAGGTAATTCAGTCCATTGCAAATACATTATTTGACCTCCGACATGTTTTTTTGAGCCAGTATATGAAATATAGTCAGAATCTTGGACTAAAACTTTCCTACGATCTTCATTGAGAGATGTCAAAATAAAGCCACGCTGACTAAATGCTGAATTATCACTGGAAACATCCTGTTACACACGTTGTATCTCTTGAGTTTAGATGTATGTTGAAATACTGTCTCTAGTGAGCGATTTTGCTTGGGCTTTTCCTACTCCTCTCTGACGTTAGATAAAGAGGTGGAAAAACAGAGAGAGAAAAGAAAAACAGGTCATGGCACAAAATCTGGCGTAATAAGCAGCAGCTGTTCTGTGAATGGTTTTGAAATATTCTCTGAATATACGTAAAGTTTTTTTCACCCACTAGTTTGGACTTTAATCCGTCGTTGTTGATCTTTTTAGACTTGTTTAGACTACAGAAGGTATGAAGCTGGATGGCAGGGCTAGAGTGCAGATGAAATGAATTTTTCTGCCCGCAGTTTCTCTCCGTTTAAGGTTGCAATTACAGTCTTTGTAATTATTCATTTGACTTGTCATTCATTGCAGTTTTCGGGGAAACTTTATTAGTCTACTGCATGAGTTAGATGGTGGGCCTTCCCTCTGAGAGAAAAAAAACCTAGCATAATTTGATAAAAATTGTGATTAAAAAACAGCAGATCTACAATGTTGCACGCCAACCATTTTGAGAGGTATTTCCTCACATATGATTTTATCAACCATTTATTTTTGCAGTGTTGAAACTGGCAAAGAATATGTTAATTTAGTCCAATTAATAAAAAATAAAAAAAAGTCTAAAACCCACACAGAAATTCCATAAGTTTTTTTTTTTTTAAATAATTCAATAAAATGAGAATTGAATTTTCTTCAGGGTTAAATTTTTACACCAATAAATTTGCATAAATTCTATTCGCGATTAAAGTTTTTTTAAATTATTTTTTTTATAACAAATTTTCTACACAATAAAATATTTTAGAGCTTGATATAACTAGAAAAAATACTTTATACTAATACTTTAAATGCGCTTTTATCCAGGTTTTCCAAGACCTCAGGAATCCTGGTTCTTGAAAAGACTGTTGTTGATGAAATCAGAAATATGATGCCAGTTTACAGTCTTGATTTTTTTTTTTTTTTTAGGTTTTAGCTTATTTTATTGCTAGTCATCTTGTGGCCCTCTTGGAAGTTTGCTGAGGCCTCTAGTGGGTCCAATGGCTAAATGTTTTGTGTTTTTCCTGCTCCTGCTGTCATCATTATTATGATTTTGCACAACAACGATAATATTCATTTTCATGGGTTTTTACTTCGTAAATTTACTATCCTCTTCCCCTTATATGCTCTGGCGCCCCCTATGGAGGCTCATCTCACGGTTTTAAAACGGTGACGTGAAACATGAGTGTGTAAAAAAAAAAAGTGTCTTGTGGCTCAGTCTCAGCGTTGAACCCCTTTGAATAATTCCCTCATCCATTCTGTCTCTTCCTCTTTCTTTGCTTCTGTCTGTCTTTTCCTGCTAGTCTACAGGGGAATAAGTGTCAGCTGAGCTGTGAACCTAGCACCTATTATAATGGGCATCGGCGGGCATGTGAAAAGTGCCACTCGACTTGTGCCACCTGTGCAGGTAAACACTTTACCTGTATTTATAGTACTTTATTTTCCATTTAGGTTTGCATTAGGCTTTGATCATGATATTTGGCTTAAAAGCAATTTATAAAATATAACTTCCAGTAGTTGTTTTTTATGTTCTTTTGGAGAGATCACTGATTGGCTATTCTGTTCTTTTATTTTTTAAATGCATATACGCCCCTTTTAAAACGCCCCTAAAATGTCAAGAGGATATATCCATCCTGGGCACAAAAAAGATGCACAGTATGATGCCATTTTGAAGTTCTAGACTTAACAAGACTGTGAAGTGCCTTCTGAGACTATTACGTCAATGCTGTTCTCTCCAGTGTCCAGAAATTACAACAAATTACTAAGGCTTCGCAGAACAACCAGTGCTTAGCTTCTGAATATACTGTAGTTTATCCAGCACAATTACTGTTGCTAGCTCAGATTCTGCCCCAGATTTTAATAACAGTTGATATATGCACACGTGTACACTTATGATGATCACATTTGTTCAAACTATCTTTATTGTAACGACTCCCTTCTAATTCTCAAAGAATTACTGGTCACAAAAAGCTTTTCTTGTTCAAGTCATTAGGGTGAATTAAAGTTATTTTGGGGAGTGCAATAGTTTGGTAATTAAAGTAAAAAACACAGTTGTAAAGGACCTTTTGAGTCGACTCTTAATCCAAGGAAGCACATAAGAAAAAAATGTCATGATTTGGTAAATTAAATCACAAGTATGATACAGAAAGTCAAAATTATGAGGTACTAAGTCATAATAATGAAATAAAACATCCAAATTGTGAGATAAAAAGTAAAAATTGACATACTAAGTGATAATCATGAGACATTGAATTTGACATACTGTGTCATTGAGATAAAAAGTCTAAATTAAGATTTATTAATCTCATAATTATGATTTAGTGTTATGATTTTGACTTATTTCATAATCATTTATGGGTTTTTGTCCATTTTTACTTCAGTTTTAACTATCTCTTAATTATGAGTTACCTGGAAAGTCATAATTTTGACTCATTTCATAGTTTTGTCATACTTCTGACTTGTTTCAAGCTTTATCTCATAATTGACTTAGTAGCTCTTAATTTTGAGTTGTCAGTTTTTTTGTCATAATTTTGACTTGTTACTTTAAGCTTCATCACATAATCATGACTTAGTATGTCATAATTTTGATTTATGTCCATCTTTGTCATAATTTCAACTTGTCAATTTCAACTTTATCTCATCATTTTGACTTGTCAGTTTTTGTTGTAATTTTGACTTTTCTATTTTAACTTTATCATAATTATGACTTCGTATGCCAGTTTTGACTTATGCTAGAGTTATGTCATCATTTTGACTTATGTCATTTTCAACTTTATCTCATAATTTTAAATGAGTATCTCATACTGATTATGTTTGTATATGGCAGAAATGGGTTTCCATACAATTGTGAACAGCTCAGAGAATCAATTCTTTTTGGTATTAGCTCCCATCCGTAATGATGCCTTTTAAGATTAGTCTCCCTACAAGCAATAAGTTATTTGTGTTTTTGTAACTCATACGCTATTGCCAGTGGCTTCCAAGCATTCTCAGAGGAAGCCCTTTCAGGACGAACTTTTCTAAGTGTGTACATTCCAAAGTGTATCAATTCAAATGATTTGCAGTCTGGCTTTTTGGGAACATGCTGGTATTCCCTGTGCACAGGAACTGGCATGGAAGCGTGTAATGAGTGCGCTCCGGGCTATTACTTTGAGGACTGGCGCTGCGTCTCCAGCTGCAGTGTGGGATATTACTTGGCAGAACAAACGACAGACAACGGAGATGTCCAAAAGTCTTGTCAAAAGTCAGTATTTCACTGCTAAACATGACATCTGAGAAAGTGTTTACGTTTAAAGCGGTAATGATGCATCACGGCTGTGATTGTGCCTGCAGGTGTGATCCTACCTGCTACGCCTGCGCAGGACCGGGGGAGAGGAACTGCAGCACCTGCGTGAGCGGCTATAACCTGGAAAACGGCGTGTGTGTCGTCAGCACCATCTGCAAAGATGGTGAGTACTGTTGATTCTTCCATGCTAGCTTTTGGTTAGCTCCTTAATTCAGTGTTTTCTTTCCTCCGGATTCTGATCTGAATCTTTTGTGCAACAAAATATTTTAGTTTTTTTTGCATGGGGTTGAATCATGGTCTGTTTATTGTTTTGTTTTTCTGATGTTGATGTGTCTAGGTCACATTTCACCCCAAAATAGAAAGAAAATTATATTTTACAAATACCTTTTTGTTTCTTTTCAAAATTTTCAAAAGCAAGTACATTTACATTTTTTTGAAGGAAGTCTCTTATGCTCACCAAGGCTGCATTTATTTGATCAGAAACAGTAAAAACAGTAATATTGTGAAATATTATTAATATTTAAAAGAACTAAAAAAAAAGTTGGGAAAAGTCTTGTGAGAGAAAAATATCACAATTACCATTTATATTTATTTATTTATTTTTTACTCCCACGGCGGAAACAAACTTCTATAGAAAACAGTTGTGCTACCTAATATTTTTGTGAAAATCATGATAATTTTTTCAGGATTTTTTAATGAATTGAAAGTTCAAAAGCATTTATTTGAAATATAATATATTTTGTAATAATGTAAAAATCTTTTCTATCGTGTCTGATCAATTTAATGCATCCATGGGGAATAAAAGCATTAATTTCTTCAAGAAAGTAAGTTTAGTGACCCTGAACTTTTGAACGGTAATATAATTTTCATGATTCTCAGTAGTGATTCTCATTATATCATGATTATTGTAATATGTTTTTATTATATTTTTTTAAAGGAACTACAAAGAATACCATCGTGATGTGTAAATTCATTGCAAAATAAAAAAAATTATGGAAATAATCTAGAAAAAATTATGCAAAATATAATTTTTTGAAAACTTTCCTCTGATTTTGAGGTGAGATGTGGCCAAATATTTCAGGCTCATTTATTTTCAAAGAATGCTTGTGAATTTGACGAACCTTGAGATCAAAATGGGCTACATTTTTACGGTGGAGCGTAATGTCTGCTTTTTCTAGCAAATGAAAACAAAGTTACACTGTCAACCTGTGACTCTGTAAAAATGATTTTTTTTGATCACTTTCTAAATGTTTGTTCTCCTTTTCTTCCTGATGATCTTTCCTTCAAATCTTTTCATCCTGGATTCCAATCACACCTGGATATCCTCCTCCGTCGAACAATCAACTGGATTATAAAAAAAATAAAAATAAACCCAACACAACATCATTTCCTGTCCGCCGCCCATTTGTGTGCTGCCTCTCTGCTCCTCTCTCCTCTTCCTGCTCTCCGGAAAGCAAATGAAGAATCGTGGGCTGAGGGAAGTTTCTGTGTGCTAGTGAAAAAGAACAATCTGTGCCAGAGGAAGGTTCTGCAGCAGCTCTGCTGTAGAACATGTTCTCTAAAGGGCTGAAGGAACTTTTCCGGCCCCACTTGCCCCTCACGGTCCGCTAATTTATATTCCAGTCGGGAACCTCGAATATGGGACTACATCGTGAGGTTTCCCGATGCCAGAACTACAACAAACCTACCTTTATCTCTGTGTGTCTGTATGTGTGTGTGTGTGCGTGCGTATGTGTGAGTGTGTCGACAGAAGCTGTCAGGGTGGTGCGACTGGGATCAGTAATAAACAGCAAATCATACATGTCAGTATTTTGTGACCAAAGCATGGATGCCAAATTTTTTGTACCTTTTTCTTCGTTTTGGGTCCAAGAGAAGAATTTGGAGCCGATTTATAAATGGTCATAGTTCAAATGAGTTGTTTTGTGGATGGGATTGTCCAACCACTTCATACTAATTGTGTATTCATGACACACACAAAAAAAGTTGTAGTATGATTGTACGTTTTCTGCGAACTCAATACATGCAACGTTACATAACTAATGTTATATAGGATTACGAGAATCAGTCTATGTTCAGATGTGTTACATTTACTCTGTTCTGGCAACGTTATTTCTTAATGTATATATGTATTTTTATCACTATTAACCTTAAATATATTTTGCACCCACGTTCAATTGAAATAAGGGGGAAATGGATGATCAAGTTTTCAAAAATTATTTATATTTCTTTTTTTAGCCAACCGCCATGACCAGTTAGTCTAGATTGAAGGTGTGTTGTAGTCAGGGCCAAGAAAAATGTTTTATCATGTAGAGAAGACTGGACGAAACAAATGGTTTACTGATCTTTTTATTAATGAACTTTAAAATAAAAACAAAACTCCGAGATTAAATGAGACTACTTTTGTTTACTCGTTTAGATGCTGGGCTTATCATTTTCACTTGGTGGATAAATTGGGCGAAACAGTCACATAGACTTGCACAGAAGGAGTGACCCGAGTCATATATAGAGTTCAGAAAGTCATAGAGCTCTTTTGACCTGGATCCGTATAGAACCACCCTAGCAACCACATAGCAACACGCTAAATTCGACTAAAAACCCTAGTGTTTTGGTGGCCAGTTTTTCACTGACGAGCAGCACTCACATATTCATCATAAAAATCTAGTGTTGTCAAACTGCTTGTTTATTTTGACTTCAAGAAATATTGTTTAGAGTTAAATTCTTGAGGTGAACTGGTGTGAGAATGATTCAACCTCTCCTTGTTTTCTTTACAAAAGGCCCTTTTTGTTTTGAAGAGAACAATTCGGCATTTGACCGAGAGAAATTCAACTCAAATGCGCAGTGGTCACACTGACTTTAAAAGAGACGATATATGCGCAGCCCCTTGTTCTGACCTGTGGCCGTTTCCTTAAGAACGAACATTTCTAAAAATATTTGCAGCTTCCACACAACCAATGTCACTTTCTTGTGATGAATAACATGATAAAGCCATTATTATTGACACATGCTGTTTTAAATGTTACAATCCTGTGTCAAATATCAAAGTGATTCTTAAGCATTTTTGCAGTTTAATGCAAGCAGTTTGAGTGAGAAAACTAATTTAACTGACATTGGCTTTGGACCAGTGTTTCTATAAGTCTACTGATTGACAACTCAATTACAGTCATGTAGGGTCATGAGCGTTTGCTTCAGGACTGTCAGAACTGAGTGAATAGAGTGTATCAGAGCGTAAGCCTGAGGTCGTCAGAAGGGTCAGTCGGCCATAGACGTCCAGCTCACTCTAAAGGAAATCTCACAAATACATTGCTAAGCCTGGGGTTAAAGGTTAGCTCAATGTATTTAGCTCTTCTCACATTCCCATAGCATCGCTTTGGGATAGTTTTGGTCCATTCTGACACCTAGAGAGTGAAATATGTTTTGGTTATACTAACACAGGTATCAGGCTTGGTTAAAGTAATTTGACTGTGTATGTGCAAGACTTTTTTTTTTTTTTTTTTTAATTTAAGTTTTTTGCAATTTTCTTTTTTCTAAGGCCTGCTGATTGTATGAGAGCATTCTTCACGACCTTTCTTGCTTCTTTTGAGAGTGTTCTGATTTATGAATCCTGCATGTTTATGGCCTTTGAATTGTCCACAATCATAAACGTCAGCTGGTCAGTTCTTCAACCAGAAGCCTTTTTTTATTAATGCTAAAGCTGAACAGGTAAGCACCTTGGTTTCCCTCTCTTTTGTGTGTGTGTGTGTGTGTGTGTATGTATGTGTGTATATATATATATATATATATACATATATATGTGTATATATGTATGTGTTCTTGTTTGCTTGTTTTTTTGTTTGTATTTTTTTAACTTGTTTCCATGTATTTGTTTTTGTTTGTTTCATTTGCATGTTTCTTTTTTGCTTGTTTGTATTTGTTTAATCTACTTGTTTGCTTGTTTTGTTTTCTTGTTTCGTTTGATTGCTTGTTCGTATGTATGTTTTGTTTGCTTGTTTGCATGTATTTGTTTAATCTGCTTGTATATTTAATTTGCTTGTTTCATTTGCTGTTTGTTTGCTTGTTTCATTTGCTCACTTGTTTGTATTTATTTAGTTTTGTTTGCTTGTTTTGTTTGCATGTTTGATTTTGTTTTGTTTGCTTGTTTGTATGTATTTGTATACTCTGCTTTTTTGTTTGTTTGTTTGCTTGTTGCATTTGCTTGCTTGAATGTGTTTTTGTTTGCTTGCTTTGTTAGCATGTTTACTTTTCTTGTTTCGTTTGTTTGTTTGCTTGTTTGTTTTGTTTGCTTATTTGTATTTATTTAATCAGCTTGTTTGTTTTACTTGATTGTTTGTTTTGTTTGTATTTTCCTACTTTTTTCTAACTGTGCCTTCAGGGAAATTTGAGTTATTTCTGATGCTACATACATAAATATACTAATATAATAAACAACATGAACCATTGGATTATTTACCAACAAAGCATGGAAGAACTGCTAATAAAGTTTTAGTGTCTACCTACACTAGATGAAGTGGGATATTCTAGTTATGGATCTTTATGTAGCTTATATGTTATCTGTATTTTTTTTGTCAGGGGAGTATTTAAGCGAAGCTGAAAAATGTGAACTGTGTTCCTCAACCTGCTCAAAGTGCACTGGACCTGAGAGTAAAGACTGCATCAGCTGCCCGTACACCAGGTGAAGTGTGAACAAATCACTTGTTTCTCACAGCACCACAGTCAAATAAAGTCACAGTGAGACAAGATGTGCACTGTGTGGGGAGAGATTTCAGTCTTTATTCTTTGGCAGGCTTTTTGATAATGGGACATGTGTGATCCGCTGTGATCCTGGGAAGTATGAAAGGGATGGACAGTGTCATCTTTGCCACCACACATGCCTCGAATGTACTGACGGGGCGCCTGACAAATGTACTGGCTGTAGCAAAGGTAAACGGAGTCATGACTGCCTCACATAACAGAGAAAAATACAAACTTTTATTGTAATTCTTACTCTGTTTCTGTTTTCACACAGATAGGTTTGGAGTGGAGCGGTACCTCTTTGAAGGGGAGTGTCGTGAAAGCTGTCCAAAGGGCTATTCCCATTCCTCGAAGGGAACATGTGACCCCTGCCCTCCAAATTGCACTGTGTGTACTTCATCAGGTCACTGTCTCCACTGCACCCCGTCCTACTACCCCAAAGACAGGACGTGTGCCAAACTGGAGTGTGGAGTGGGTCAGTTGCATCAAAACTGTTCTACAATGTTCTCGATTGCTTGCTTGGCGTTTCTTTTTTCTGATGTCAGGATTCTGGTTAGGTTTTTTTTGGAATGTGAGTGAGGTTTATTTGAAAATTCTTCTGAAAATCAAATTAGTGGTTGAGCTGTAGGCCCAGTGTTAAAAACACATCGTCATTGCCAAAAGGTTTTTGTTTGCTTTTTTTGCCAGTATTTTTCACCATAATGTTTCCAATGGATGAATCTCACAAAACCGGTCAAGAAATGACCATATAATATTTTTGATATATGATTATGATAATGTGTTTACATCATGATAGCATTTGTGGTGCTGCTTTTTTTGCATCAAAATGCATCAACAAACAGTAAAAAAGATAAAATAAAGTAAAAACTGTAATATTGTGAAATATTATAATTTAAAAGATTTACAATTTAAAAAATATACAATTTAATTAAAATGTACAATTTAAAAAACTTTTCTAATTGAATATATTTTAAAATGTAATTTATTCCTGTGATGCAAAGCTGAATTTTCAGCATCATTACTCCAGTCTTCAGTGTCACATGATCCTTCAGAAAACATTTCTTATTATCAATGTTGAAAACAGTTGTGCTGATTAATATTATGTGGAATTTGTGACAATGTTTCTTCAGGATTCTTTAATGAATAGAAATTTTATAAGAACAACATCTTTTTTTAAATAGTCTTCACTTTCATTTTTACTGTCATCACTATCATCATTTTTATTTAATGAATCCTTGCTGAATAAAAGTATTAATTTATATAAAAAAAGTAAAATCCTACTGACCCCATACTTTTGAACAGTACTAACACAGTAGTTGTAACAGTAAAACACAGTATATTGTGATAAAGTAAAAAAAAAAAAAAAAAAGTTATGATTTAATGAATCTATTAAGTCATGAATCTATTGAGAGTCATCATGAAAAAAATTACAGGAAGTAAAAAGGGGTTAATGTACTTAATTGTCATGAAAATAGTGTGACAACATGCTAATGCACCTAAAAGTAGAAGAAAATGTACTTTTTTCTTTTGATTTTGCAGTGCAGTTTGACAAGGACCTGTTTTCATGAGATTTCACCCCACTAGACAGAAGTTCTTCTCTCTCGTTTTGTGTGCTGTGCTACTTGCATATCTGTAAATCGAACTCTATGGATGTTGTTTGGCTTCTCACGACACCCACTGCTGTTTATCTAATCTTCTTCACAAATTGTTATCACAGTCAGAGATGAGCTGAGCATGAGGGAAGAGCTTGTCTGCAGAAGTCAGACTGAAATAGCACCAGAAATGAGACCGTGGGGGAACAGAAATTCTTATCATTAGTGGCAGACATGTATAAACGGATCCTGTGCTCTGGCCTCCAGGGCTCCCACACACTACTGTGTGCACACACGCAGCCTCTGTATGCTCTTTCCTGTCGTTTTAGACTCGCGCACACTCTCGGTCTTATTATACATGCTAATACAGACATTATCTAGTTTTTATGTACATCTATATCGTGCATTTTCTTTTTCCATGTTAGCGACACTATGAAAGTACTGACTCCTGGTGCGATGCTTGTTCTTCTGTAGGTGAAGTAGTCGACCTTGATCGTGAAGACTGTGTACCCTGTGAGGAGGGCTGTCAGCATTGCCTTACCGGTCAGTATATCATTATTTGGATGGATGTGTGCACAACAAGCATTGCTCTTAAAGAAATTAAATGCATCATGTCTTAAGCAAAAAACATCCTTTGCTTAAAGTCTTGAAAACGTCTGATTTGATAATCCTTTAAACATTAGCCGGGGCTATATATGTGCATCATATGCACTATTTTGCACTATTTTCTGTTATTATGTTATTAACCCTATAAAGCCTACTCTATCACTCTATACCACTCTATATTTTGATGCACAAATTTCTAAGGCTTCTAAATTATCAACATGATCAAAACTGCTAAAAACCTGTTGTACACAATCCACTACATGCCTTCTGTTGTCTGACTTTAAATTGTCAGTAATATTAAAAGACTAACACTTACTGGACTTGAGCAACTTAGGTTTACTTGATTATATTTTTAGAAAAATCATGTTCAAATGTATCAAATACGATGCATCAGGGTTTTTTTTTTACTCAGTTTGGCCTCTGAATAAAAATTAAGGGTTTTTCCTCCTTGAGTGTGAACTTCATATTCTGTCAATATCATACTATATGAGCCATAAAAGACTGATCAAGTATGATACGCAATAAAATAAAAAAAATCTGACTATTATTTCATATGTCAGGATTTACATGGGTAATTCTTACTTTTTTTTTTTTTGTAACTTTTTGCTCAGATTATTAGACTTATAGTTTATTACAAAATTATAAATTACAAAATAGAAGCATTTGACTATTGGTTTGTGATTTGGACCCGTTTCTGCTCTAGATGCAGCAGTAATTTCTATATGCGTGTGTAGGCTACTAGTGCACAAATGATAGGGGTTGTGTGTCTCACCACAGCTTCCAGTATCTCGTTTCATCTGTTGTAATTCTCATAATTAGAGCATGTCTGGTCTGTATCTCAAAATGTAGCAGGCTGCCTGCATAGGCTGCACTTAAAGGCAGTATTATTTGGCATCATGGCTCAAAAAAGTCGTGTGCAAAATGCTGTCTAGGTGAGCAATTTCAAGTCAGTGTGTCAAGATCAAAGTTGTAAAGACACCGATAAGTGTCTAAAATATAAATCGCATAAACCGATAAAGTTACAGAGAAACTTAACATCTTTCCTTCAACAAAAAGATTTGGAAAACACAAAATCATAATCGGTGTATGTGTAGTGATATTCCGTTTATTGCTGTCGCCCTCTGCTGGTCAGTGTAGTATTGCAGGAATAGTGCCGTATTCAAACTGAGAAACAGAGACGTTTAAAGCTTAAAAACTGTAATTTCTCACTCATATCTTCTTATCATTTGTGCCTGTGCATATTAATTTCTTTCTCTGCAGCAGCTCAGGCAGATAAACAATAAACTTTTTTTTTCTCATGCAGGCTGAAACGCATTGATTGAGTCAAACCAAAAAAGTTAAAGGAACACTCCACTATTTTTGAAAATAGGCTCATTTTAGTTGTTTTGTATAAATTCATAAGACAATTTAGTAACACAGCAGTATTACGTTATTGTTTTGCATTTTGACCTCCAGTAAACTGAGAACTGAGTGTGTGAAATGCAGCAATGTCGTCCTCTGCTGGTCACCATAATATCGCAGGGGGATAAATGCATTTCCAGTCAAAGTTTCTAAATCATTAGTAATTTGAATGAGTGTATTATAGTAATATGAAGAGTGTTTTAACAGTATGTCTTTTCCTTTAGTGAATCCAGAGCATTGCATGGCTTGTTCACCGGACTATTATCAGTAAGTCTGTCTCATGTTTTTTGACTTTGTGACTTCGAGTAGTTATATAATCGATGTGCTAATGATGTAAAGAGTAAGAGATGTTGTATTTCTGCAGGCTGAAATTGAGCTGTCTCAAGATCTGCCCTGAGAGGACGTTTGAGGACAAGTTGTCAATGAGGTGTGCTCGATGTGATGATCACTGCGAGTCCTGCGATGCCTCTGAATGTTACCTGTGTGAGGAAGGCTTCTTCCTGTCAGGTCAGATCATCTCTCACATGCAAGTCTGTATCAGCATTCAGGTTTTGTGTCTGTACTGTATGTGTGCGCCGTGCCTTTGAACGAGCTTCTCGGGAAACAGCATGAGTTTTGATGTACTTACAGTACATGAGGAGAGACAGATGTGCTGTCGCCAGTCCTGGTATTTGCTTTGCACTATTTTGACTGCTCAGTTACAGATATAGAGAGGCACACGGCTAGTTTAGGTTTATGTTTGAAAGTCAGTTTTTGTGTAAAGTCTTGGCTACAGAAAAATCGTTTCCATATCAGCATATTTCCACCATTATTACACATGAAAAAAAAAAAGGTAAATGATCATTGAATATATATTGAGCCTTTGTGACAACATGCCCCAGTTATGTATGCAACAGGTAATTTGATGTTTGGGTAATCTAAACAGAAGCTGGTTTTGACATGTGCACACATACTGTATGGCATATAGAGTATATATATATATATATATATATGAGTTAGCATAGATTTGAATTTTTAGTTAATTTGTATTTTTAATTTAGTTTTCATGAGTTCTCGCTATATTATTATTAGTTTTAAGTTTTTCAGAGTTTTTCTTAGTTTCAGTTATTTAATTTTTTTATAATAGAACATCAAACTCATAAGCTGTTTTAGTTTTAGAGTCAGGAAAATGTATTTGTTTCAGTTTTTCCTTGGTATATTAGTTTTTATTTTTATTTCAGTTAACAAATTTTTTTTAATTTAGTTTGTTTTAGTTTATGTTAACAATAATTGCACTTTTATTCCATTTTCATGTTTTGTTAATTTGTTTTTTTTTCTCAAGTTTTCTTGTTTTAGTTGATTTAGATTTTTTTTGTTTTAATATTTTAGAGCTGCCAAAGTTAATGAGCAATCATTTAAAATGTTTAGCTGTGTTAAATGTCTGTCTTATTGCTGTAGAGTGGCATTTTAATGTTTTATGCAGACAGATTGAGAAGATTTATAATACATCTCAAAAAGTTTTCGAGTCATGAAAATGTATTTTAGTTTTCCCCCCAGACGTATTAGTATTTACTTTGTTTTAATTTTCATAAACCGCGGTATTATAGCAGTTAGCATCCATGCATTAGCTCAATGGCGAAATATTGAACCCTCATTTAAGCCTCCACCTGCCCAAATATCTGTCTATTTACTGCAATCATGTGTTCCTGCAGATGGCACATGTGTAAAAACCTGTAAGGAGGGTTTCTATGGTGACATGAAGCAGGAGTGCGAGCCGTGTCACCACACGTGCCGATCATGTGGCGGTCCGGACAATAACGACTGTGATTCCTGTGAAGATGACATGTTTCTAGACAAGGGTCAGTGCATCCGCAAGAGCAAGATGAAGTGTCCTGACGGAAAATTCCTAAACGGTACAAAACTTTATATTCTGGAATTCATTTCAATAATTCATTATTTTAATTAAAAAGTCAACATGAGTTATATTATGTTCTATTGATTTCAAAGACACTGGAAATCTTTTACAATAAGTGTGATTGTTTGTTTATTGATTTTGTGTGTGTGTGTGTGTGCGCAGGTAAGGGTGAGTGTGAGCAGTGTGATTCCTCCTGTAGGATGTGTTCAGGGCACGGGGAAGACCAGTGTGATTCCTGTCAGGAAGGTGAGTGAACTTCTGTAGTGCCATCAGTCTACTTGTTTCTCAGTATGCATGTGCAGAAAGACATTATGAATATAGTAGTAATCTTTGTCAAATGTTGTCAGCTGGAATCTCTACATGCGTGTTTGTATGTCTACACAGGCATGTTTCTCACCAACAGCCAGAGGTGTGTGTCCGTTTGTCCACGTGAGACTCATGGGAACCAGACGAGTGGGCGTTGTGAAGACTGTTCAGCAGGCTGTTTGATGTGTCAGGACGCACATCACTGTGTGAAATGCAAAGAAAGCTTTGGTCCGCTCTACCTGCAGGATGGCAAATGTGTTGCTGAGTGTAAAAGGTGAAAAATGTTCTTTCAAAACACACAAAATGCTACATGTTCACACGCATGGTCTCATGCACACACAGGCTGCATCCCAAATTGTACTGGTCACTGTAATTTGTTAAATGTTTGCTTTATCTATGTTTTATTTAATTACATTTTATTTAATTTTTTTTGTTAATTTTTATTTTGCTTTCTTTTCCTTTCTCACATTCTTTCGTTGTTGTGTTTTGTTTTTTAAGGTTTTTTTATTTATTTTTAAGTTCATTTTTTATTTTCAAGTTGTAGAGGAAATTTTTATTTAGTTGTAGAGAAAATACTGTTTTATTTTTATTTTATTTGTTATCATTTCATTTAACACTGTCAACGTTTATATTTGTAGAGAAAATTCAGTGTTTTATTTATTTTTATTTAATTACATCTTATTTATTTATTTATTTTCCCCTTTCTCACATGTTGTGTTTAAAGTATAAAGTAAAGTAATCAAGACTTTTATTGTGCATGACTATAACACCCGTATAATACTAATTTTGAATACTGTAATACTATTTTAGTAATCCTAAAATAGTAACTTTATATTTTGATTTATTTTATTTTATTTTATAAGTCTTACAACCTATTTAGTTGTAGAGAACATACGGTGTTTTATTTATATTTTGTAATATTTATTTTAACAGTGTCAACTTTTTTAGTTGTAGAGAAAATGCAGTGTTTTTTTATTTTAATTGGATCTTATTTTATTGTTTTGTTTTTTGGTATCTTGTGTTCTGTTGTGATCTTTCTTTTCCAGAAATTATGTGATGATGAATTTGAAAGTAATGAATTTAGCTAAAAGTGCAATTGTTCTGTGGATCAAGACTTTTATTGAGTAGCACTATAATATCTGTGCAGTATCTTGTTCAAACTCAAAAATATGTACCATTACCAGCAAGATACCAACTTTTAGTTGAAGTATAGAAGCTGGAACACAGCCATACATTAACAAAGATCTTATCATTTCTGTGTCATCCTCACAGGGGTTACCCAGAGGCTGATGTTTGTCTCAGCTGTGCCGTGGGATGTGCTTCATGTGAGGGGGAAGCCAATTTTTGTCTGAGCTGTGAGGAAGACTATGTGCGTTTCAAACACACCTGTGTGCATCAGTGCCCTTCCAAGCACTTTATAACAGATGGAGTATGTGAGATCTGTCCAAACAGCTGCGCTGAATGTGACCAAACGGGCAAATGCAGTGGTGAGGTTCTTAACATTATTCATCACCGACTGACATTTTGTAATAATAACCACTAAACTGTATATAATACACTAAACTGTTGTCCCAGGCTACTGGTCAAAAATTTGAAAAAAAATATATAAAAAAAAATATTTTTGAAAGAAGTCTCTTATGCTCACCAAGTTTGCATTTATTTGATCAAAAATAAAACAGTAATATCATGAAATATTATTACAAGTTTAAAAAAACTATTTTCTATTTGAAAATCATTTAAAATGTAATTTTTCTGGAAACTGTGATACCATTTAAAACATTTGGGTAAGATAAAACAAATACTTTTATTCAGCAAGGATGCATTAAATTGATCAAAAGTGACAGGAAAGACTTTCAGAATGTTACAAAATATTTCTGTTTCAAATAAATGCTGTTCTTTTGAATTATCAAAGGGTCTTAAAATGCATAACAGTTCAATATTGATAATATTAAGCACAATTTTTTACCTGATTGCCAATAATAACTTAAATTAATTGAGCAGCAAACCAGCATATTAAAATGATTTCAGAAAGATCATGTGGCACTGAAGACTTTAATAATGATGCTGAAAATTCAGCTTTACCATCATAGGAATAAATGACATGTTATGTCGAAAACAGTTATGTTAAATCACAATAATATATGTTTTTACTGTATTTCTAATCACATAAATGCAGCCTTCGTAATCATATTTGTCAAGTTCCTTTTTCTTCTCTCTACACTGAAGTTTGGCATTACCTCTCTGAAACTTTGTGTTTAATCTTTCTCCTGCTCTCTCAGCGTGTGAAGAGTACTACTTCCTGCATGAGGATCAGTGTCTGGGTGACTGTCCCAAGCGGTACTTCACAAACGTAGAGCAGAAGCTGTGTACGCCATGTCACAGTGACTGTGCAGAATGTGACGGACCTGATGAAGATGACTGCACCTCCTGTGGGCATTATGGAGATGTTCGTCACAACGGAAAGTGTCTGTTCCAATGCCCGCCAGAAACGTACCTGGACGGAGCAGAGTGTCGAGGTACAATACATATTCTCCTTCGTTTATGGGTGAAATTGCCTCAGATTGGCAGGATAGTGTTGGACAATTTCCTACACTGCTTTTCAAAATTTTGAATAATTAATTTTTTAAAGTATTTTTGAAAGAAGCCTCTTATGCTCAACAAGGCTGCATTTATTTGATCAAAAATACAATAAAAACAATACTATTGTGAAATAATATTATTACAATTTAAAACATCTGTTTTCTTTTTGAATACATTTTAAAATGGAATAACATTCACCCGATCATGCTAACATTCTAGTCATACCATACCTGCGTTCTGACTGTTTTTTAGAGTGTGATAAGTCCTGCCTGACGTGCTCGGGTCCTCATCCATCCTCCTGCCTCACCTGTAGAGCCAGCATGAGGAAGGATGTGAACGGCCACTGCCAGTTCTTCAGTGACTGCTCTCTGCACACGTTCACCGATAAGGACAGCCAGTGCAAGCCCTGTCACAAGAGCTGTCTCCGCTGCTCGGGCTCAGGCAAAGAGCAATGCCTCAGCTGCAACCCCAAACACTTCCTACTCAGTAAGAGCCCACCTGCCCACCACATGTCATTTCCCTATGAAACTGAGCTTTAATGACATTTAGTATAAAGAAAGTTCAACTTAATCAGAACTTTGCTGAAAAACCTGTTGTACACAATCTACTACATGCCTTCTGTCATCTGATTGATAGTTACTTGTAGTTTTGTAACCCCAAACTCTTCCTGTTCAGTAAGAGCTGACTTGCCTGCCAGATTTCATTTTGCTAGAGACTATGAAAGTGAACATCTCTAAAAATGTCCTTGAGAACCTATGAATTATCACGTCATTTACGCTCAAATCTAAATAACAGAAATTAAGTGAAATTACTAGTTCATCTTGCTAGCTGTCTGAAGAGCTGCACTGATTAATAATAATGGAAATGCACTGTTATACATTAGTCATACATGCATGATGTAATGTCTTGTACACGTTATATTTCTGCCATTTGTCAGATCAGACGTGCGTGTCCACGTGTCCGGATGGTTACTATGTGGACGAGGACAAGCAGGAGTGTGTTCAGTGCCACGTGAACTGTGCGTCATGCCATGGACATCACAGTAATGACTGTACAACCTGTAAACCAGGCCTGCTTCTGCTCGGACACAGCTGCTTCACCACCTGTCCACCAAGGTATCATATCAATTATTTACTGTATTTAATATTTATTTTTATGTATTTATTTACTTACTTTTATTGTTTTATTTAATGTAATTTTAATAAATGTAGTTTTTATTATCCTTATAAATGTAGTTAATTTAGATTTATTTGCAATTATTGCTAAAGTAAGAATCGAGTTTGGATGCAGTGAAAATAAAATCAAACGCATTGCAACAGGACTGTGGGAAGCCTGTGTGTCATTGAAGTATGTCGTTTTTATAAATTAAACTAAGCCAGAAAATCGGATACATAATGAGAAAGATTCATGTCTTTGAACTCTTTCACCTCTAGAATGCAGCACATATGGGCACCATGTCTTATAAGTTTAGGTACTTTAAGACAGAGGTCCCCAACCACCGGGTCGCGACCCACTACCGGGCCATGGAAGAATTGCTACCGGGTCGCAAGAACGTTCTGGGAAAAATGTGTATAGATATGACACTCTGTTATTTATTTATGTTAATGATTGTTCTAATTATTCTGTATTTTCTTTGTATGCGATTGATATGGAGTAGCAATTTGACAATTTCATGTTAAATAAGTAAATAAAAAAAAAATTACTTAAAAAAACATATTAGATCGCAGTTGATCCGTAATACGTACGGATGAGACCCTACCGTTCGGCACGCACGTGATTCGCAGATTAATTTGCCGATTTACAATTACAAGAAATTTTAAACCACAAGAAGAAGAAACGAAAGAGAGTTCAATTCGTTACTCACATGCTGTTCTCGCACCAGGGGCGGATTTAGTGAATTGGGGGCCCCAGGCAAAATATAGGAATGGGGCCCTATACATTTGCACACATTTTCCTAGATCAACCTTGAGGTTCCTTTTTTGTTGTGATGCTTGCTGCTGCACAATGGTGCCCCATAGTTGTGTCCAATGTTTCTACATTTTTCATGTACATGTTATAATGGCTTTCTTTCATGTTGTAGACCATGAAATAGCAAATGATTTACAGTTGAGAGACAGGTTTTCACAAAAACAAAATCAATTATAAAATAATAAACCTCACAATTGAGCGTTTAAACCAGGGGTGAGCCAGAAGTATAAATTATTATATTCATTTAAAACGGGGTTATGTGGGTGGATTTTCGCATTGATTTGAACAAAAATTACAGACTGGATTATTGAAAATGAACATTCATTCTCAGCCAGTAGGAGGCGCTTTTGAAACGTCAGAAATATAGAATGAGAAAAGTGAGAAAAAATATAGCCTATATTGACGAGGAAAGTCCACTGATAAGTCACCAGCGTAAGCCTGTGTGCAAAGGCTGTCTAATTCTAAACTTTAAAATACATTTATTTTTAGCTAGTAAAAAAAATAATGAAAAGGCAGTTATACATTTACACACCTAAGGATTATATCACTGAGTTGGGCAGGTGATTCCACCAGGAGGGAACATTTAATTTAAAAGTCCGAGAAAGTGATTTTGTGCCTCTTTCAGATGGCACAATAAAGTGCCGTTCACTTGCAGAACGCAAGCTTCTAGAGGGCACATATTTAATTTATTTTAACTACAAATTTAAATAAAAAAAAGCAGGGTACACAAAAAGCACGTTCAACACGGACCAGGGGCGCCTGCAGAATTTCTTTTGAGGGTACGCATGAGGTTTTTTTTGGGGGGGGGGGGGGCCAATAGCCAGTGCAGTGACTGAAGAAAATGCAAACTTAAACCTACTTTGTGGGTGTTTTCAGGGGCGGATTTAGTGAATTGGGGGCCCCAGGCAAAATATAGGAATGGGGCCCTATACATTTGCACACATTTTCCTAGATCAAACTTGAGGTTCCTTTTTTGTTGTGATGCTTGCTGCTGCACAATGGTGCCGCATAGTTGTGTCCAATGTTGGGACCAAATGATCAGTGAGAGCAGAACGACTGTGTCACACGTTTTAAACTCAACAAAAAGGTGAAATACATATATCAAGAGCATGCTCACAGATGAGAACAAAACAGCGTTGGATGAAGTGGATTAGAGCCCTGCACGGGCCTCAAATATAGGTCAAATATATAGTCTTTTTTCCCAAAAAAAGCTTATACTACTGTTTCAGCTATTAAAATAGTTCAGTTTTGTATGTAATGGAAAAGTGATTATTTCGTTTCGTTTTTTTTAATAAAGTACATTTAGAAAAATGTTTGGTGCATTTTTTTTGTTTGTTAAATGTAAGTTTTTTTTTAAGTAATGACCAGCGGCAGACAATGAATTGATCATAGCCTATATGTTTGATCAAATCAATTTAGCCTTCTCAAATCATCAGGCCTCTTTCATTATGTAATCCGTGCATTTCTATCTAAAGGCACATCCAACGAGGAGATGGCGAGTCATTTTTTTCATGTTGCTCTCTTCCGAATACCTTAAAAATTAAAGGATTTGCTGCAACGCAATTTTGTATGATATGTGAATTATTTATTATTTGCAATTGGATAGTTTGACTTGAAATTTGACACCATCATCTTTATTTCTGTTTCTTTATCTTTTTTATGAACTACACTTTTATATTTCTGATTTATTCATAAGTATATATCTTTTTTAATGAATACTTTTATTCAGCAGGCATATTTTCAACTGATCAGAAGTGACATCTATAGTGTTACAAAAGATTTCTATTGCGCCTAAATACTGTTATTTTGAACTTTCTATTCATTAGAGAATCCTGGAAAAAAAATGTATCACAGTTTCTACAAAAATATTAAGCAGCTCAACTTTTTTCAACATAATAATAAGAATTGTTTCTTGAGCACCAAATCAGCATATTAGAGTGATTTCTGAAGGATCATGTGACACTGAAGACTGGAGTAATGATGCTGAAAATTCAGCTTCGCCATCACAGAAATAAATGTCACTTTATATTTAAATAGAAATAATGTTTTTTAAATTGTCTTACTATTTCACAAGACTGCTGTTATGCTGTATTTTTGATCAAATGAATGCAGCCTTGGTAAACCATAAGGGTTTATCAAAAACATTAAAAATCTTAAAGGTTTCGTTCTCCCACAATTACTCCTCCTCAGGAGGTGCATTAAAACCGGTCACAGAAGAAAGAAACTCAACATGGGTTTATAACAACAGAAAGATGAATAAATGATGACAGCATTTTCATTTTCAATTGCTCATCTATCTTTCATTATAGGATAGAGAACAGATGGCCACGAAAGGACGTTGTGGATCCTCTGAGGGGGTTTCCCAGCGTCATAAGACTGTCACATTAACATTATCACTATGACTGCTCACCAGAGCTAACTGAAACTAATCATTTACCATTTCAGTTTGTTGGAATATTCTCAGTCTAAATGGCAACAAAATACATGTATTTTGTGCAGCAAGATGTTCAGTAATTACCAGAGAGGTTTTTCTACTCCACCTTTTTATAACTGATGATGCTTGAGCAGGTTAAATTGCTAGAATATGCAGCATTTTTCTCATTTTCATCCTCCAATGAAATTTTTACTACAGTCAGTAGCTAATTGCTTTCATTTGGGACAATTACCTTTTCTATCATGCATTAATAGGAGAAGGGAGAAACCGTAGAGTGATACAAGAAACATGAAAGTAGCACAAATGTGTTGCAAGTATATAGTTTAGCAGTAATTATACAGAATCAGGTGTTTTAGAGTGTTGTGTAATAATAATGCTAACTGACTTGCTTTTGATGCAACTAAATTGTGATTATTCAAAAACGATGCTTCCCAAAATGACAAAGCATTGTAACGCATGTCTGTATTTCCCCTGCAGTTACTTTGTGAACGCCACCAGCAGAGCATGTCAAGGGTGTGACCACACATGTGAGGAATGCTCAGGAAGCAGCCGTTTCTGTCTCAAATGTAGAAATGGATACTTCCTGTTGAGAAAGTCCGGACAGTGTCTGCGTACATGCCCATCAAACTACTTCCTTCACACCTTCGACAGAGATTGCCAAAGATGCCACCCAACCTGTAAAACATGCATGGGTAAGACTCATCACATGCCTACAACTGTCCAATAAATAAATGGGGCTGCACAGTAATCGCGATATATAGCTTAGTCTGATTATGAAATTAAGTGCTGTAGCATGTTTCAGAGTGGCAGATTTGAGTCCACTTAAAGTCTAGCTATTGTGTCAAAATAAACAAATTTATGTTTTATCTGTTTACTTGCATGCAATGCAAACCATAATTTGGGAAACCCTGACCTACATGATAACGCAGCTTAATTCTAATTAATTAATTTCAACTAAGGCTTAAGTTTATTTTTAATTTTATCTGCATCCTTCAAATTCAGAAATTTGTGTGTGTACATATATATATATATAGAGAGAGAGAGTGTGTGAGAGTGAGTGTGAAACCTGACAATTGAATAGTTAGTGACTAGTCTGACGTTTTTTTTATTTTGGTTGTGTATGCGAGTGATTTTTCTACGGTGGCCGAGAAGTGCAAAACAAATCACAATTCTGAAATGCCTTGTTGGCAGAGGCTATGTATAGTAATTCCGCCCTGCAACGTGTGATTGGGCTTGTCAACACTTTAAAAGTGGCTATAAAATGTCAGCTCCAGTGGCACAAATGGATAAGTTTGTGTTGTCGGCTATTTGACGCGATGACCCGGGTTCGATCCCACCTTTTGCCGAACTTTTTTTTCCTCCCTTTTCAAATCTCGTATTAGCAATGGATTCTATTTACACTAAGTGAAAATAGCAGTATTTTTAGCAATATGCTATTTACACTAAGTGCAAATACCCATTTACACTATGTTAAAATAGCAGGATTTCTATGTATACTACTTGTTGTAAATAGTGGCAATTATCTGCACTTCAGTATTGTAGTACATTATAAACAAGTATGCAATAATAACGTATTGAGTGTAAATTATTATTTTAATTTAAATTATTAAATGGATGCCACCTTATTGGTACAATAAAGCCCTCCCTACACCTACCCTAACCCTACCCGATACTTTATTTTCAACTTTTTGATTATTTCATTAATTTTTATTGAAAATAAATGCCTTTACGATGTGATACGAGATTTGAAAGAAAAAAAAAAAAAAGTTCGGCAAAAGGCGGGACCGAACCTGGGTCGATCGGTCAAAAAGCCAATGACACGCACTTATCCATCTGCGCCACTGGAGCTGATGGTTTACAGACACTTTTAACTAAATGTAAATAAACACTCCGTATTTTTTGATTGACAGATGTCTCGTCCAGTCAGCGGTGAGTAATCCCAAACCAATGGCGCTGTCTCAAACTATACCTAACTTTTCCGGTTTGTCTGATTTGTCGTTGTGTTTTCTGACTTGTAAATTTGTTTTCGGATTTGTCGTTGTGTTTTCTGACTTGTAAATTTGTTTTCGGATTTGTCGTTGTGTTTTCTGACTTGTAAATTTGTTTTCGGATTTGTCGTTGTGTTTTCTGACTTATTTTGTTTTCGAATTTGTCATTGTGTTTTCTGACTTGTAAATTTGTTTTCGGATTTGTCGTTGTGTTTTCCGACTTGTTATTTTGTTTTCGAATTTGTCATTGTGTTTTCTGACTTGTAAATTTGATTTCGGATTTGTCGTTGTGTTTTCTGACTTGTAAATTTGATTTCGGATTTGTCGTTGTGTTTTCTGACTTGTAAATTTGATTTCGGATTTGTCGTTGTGTTTTCTGACTTGTAAATTTGATTTCGGATTTGTCGTTGTGTTTTCTGACTTGTAAATTTGATTTCGGATTTGTCGTTGTGTTTTCTGACTTGTAAATTTGATTTCGGATTTGTCGTTGTGTTTTCTGACTTGTTAATTTGTTTTCGGATTTGTCGTTGTGTTTTCTGACTTGTTATTTTGTTTTTGAATTTGTCATTGTGTTTTCTGACTTGTTGTTGTGCTTTCTGAATTGTTATTTTGTTTTTTTAGACTTGCATTTGCGTTTGTAATTTGTTATTTTGATTTCAGAATTGT
>NW_015623669.1:335707-341221 GCF_001515625.1 Sinocyclocheilus rhinocerous
AAAGTTCGGCAAAAGGCGGGATTGAACCCGGGTCGATCGCGTCAAATAGCCAAAAACATGAACTTTTCCATTTGCGCCACTGGAGCTGACTTTTTACTGCCACTTTTAAAGTGTTGACAAGCCCAATCACACGTTGCAGGGCAGAATTACTGTACATAGCATTTGTTTTTTAGACTTGCATTTGTAATTTGTTATTTTGTTTTCAGAATTGTGATTTGTTTTGCACTTCTCTGTCACCGTATTTTTCTCTTGTTGTAGAGGGTTGTTGGGTTCAATACAAATGTTTTCTGAATTGTTGTTGTGCTTTCTGAATTGTTATTTTGTTTTTTAGACTTGCATTTGCGTTTGTAATTTGTTGTTTTGTTTTCAGAATTGTGATTTGTTTTGCACTTCTCTGCCACCGTATTTTTCTCTTGTTGTAGAGGGTTGTTGGGTTCAATACAAGTTAAGCTCAATCAACAGCACTTGTGGCATAAAGTTTATTGCCATAATATTGTTAATTTATATTTGTCCCTCCTTTAAAAATACAATTTTGGTTACAGCGAAGCACTTACAATGGAAGTGAATGCGGCAGATCTATAAACGTTTAAATACTCAGTGTTTCAGTAGTAGTTACTAACCTTTTCTTTGTACAACTTTGTTGCCATGACAACGTAGAAGCTACAAAATAACAAGCTTCATATTTCTGCTTTTAAATCCTTCAAAAATGGGCCCGAATCACTTCCATTGTGAGTTCTTTTTAAACAAAACTAGAAGAGTCAAAATAATTTTTTATGGTACTCAACATTATGCTGTTTATTTATCTTAACGTGTATTGAATCCGCAATATTCCTTTAAGCCACACTTATGCATATCTGAAGTGCTTTTAGTTGATATATAAAGTTCTTCACATGATATATAAGTAAAAGTGTCTAAATATTAATGCAATGACATTTATTAACTTCTAAGTGTTTTTCAAAAATGAGACTAGATCATCTTTTATCATCTTACTCTGACCTGTCAGAAAGTTGTCTGATATCCTGCATTTTAAATCCATCTTAGAGAGTTTTTAGTACAATCAGAGTGCAGATGATATGATTTGTGTACCTCGACATGATTTAACTAGTCTGTCGTGATCGGCAGGCTCTGGTGCGATCTCCTGTACATCATGTTACGACGGCTTCAAAATGTTTGGAGGAATCTGCTCATCTATGTGTCTAATTGGGGAATATCCCATCGTTGTGGTAAATGTCTTTTTAATACAGTTTTATCAAATCAGTAATGTAGTGTTTTAATGCGTCACCAACACCTTCTAAATTAAATTTTCTCTCTTAAACCTTCATTATTTATGTTTTTCTTATATTTAATCGCTTCCTGACATTTCTTAGCCATTCAAACGTACATTAAATGGTTAAATGTGTGAACATTTTAGACAAAGTTCTTTCTAACATGCTTTGTGTTTCGCACAGAATAACTCTTGTGCGACATGTGACCCGTCCTGTGATGAATGTAAAGGCCCGGGACCCTACAGCTGCACCTCGTGCCCTGTTCTACAGCGCCTCACAGAGGATGGGAGGTGTCTTCCCTGCTGTGGAGAAAACACACGCGGAGATTCCTCAAGGTTCCCCTCGGAATGCTGCCAGTGCCACGCACTGAATGGTACAAGCTTTAAATTCATTCATTCTACACTGAAATAGTTTTTTTTACAATTTACTGTGAAACAATTTTCACTCAGAAATTGCTAATGCATTTAGCAGTCATGAAGAAACGGCAAGCAACACAACATTTAAAAAAAGCCTGAAATTGAATTTTCTACTGAAAATGTACTCCAATATGTTTCATTTATATTTTCTCGAAAAGATTTTACAGTGTAAATGATGTGTTTGATAGAACATCATCACCGTCATTTATAAAGACAATTGATGCTTATGAGTATTTCAAATGGCAAGTCTTTACAAATAATTATTTAAATAAATAGTGTTATTTTCATATTATTAATGTGCTATTACAATATTTATTCATATTTTAAATGAGCTTTATTTCTATTTTTGTAGTTTTCATTTTCATTTTAGTAATCTTGTGTGCTTTTGTTATTTTAAATAGTTAATATTTCTATTTCACTTTAATTTATCTTTATTTCAGTTTTAGATTGATTAGTTTTGGTATGTCAGCTTATTTGATTTCAGTTAGTCGCAAAGGCTACATTTCAAGTTTTTGTCTAATATTTATATTTTATTTTATTTCAGCCTTATTTCAATGAAGTTTTATTTTTAGTAAAAAAAAACAAACACTGCTATATTTCAACTGCTTTACAGATAAAATAATGATTTATATATTTATATCAATTATTTATTTGAATATTTATATACTGAATAATTGATGTGAAATACTTCTGCTCAACAGCCTGACACGTCAGCTTATTTGATTTCAGTTAGTCGCAAAGGCTACATTTCAAGTTTTTGTCTAATATTTATATTTAATTTTATTTCAGCCTTATTTCAATGAACAGTTTTATTTTTAGTAAAAAAAAACAAACACTGCTATATTTCAACTGCTTTACAGATAAAATAATGATTTATATATTTATATCAATTATTTATTTGAATATTTATATACTGAATAATTGATGTGAAATACTTCTGCTCAACAGCCTGACAAAATCCAATCTTGTGTGCATTTTTGTTTGATTCTAAAAACTGAGAAACCATTTCAAATTTATTTTCTGTCGTAATGACAACATTCCATCATTGCTTAACTTGAACCAACCATGTAAGATTCACATAGTACTGTATCATTAGACAGCACTCACTCAAAGTGGCAGATGCTACTAAATTACAGTTTGTACATTTTTAAACACCTTGAGCTTTCAGTGGCTTTCAGTGAAGCCATTGAGCCGTTGCAGCCAGGAAGCCTTTGACCTTTAACCTCTCTTTTCTCAGATGAATGCATTGTCGCGCTGAGCTACAACCTCTTCAGCAACGATCCAGTGACTTCGGTTCATCCTGGCCTTTTTGTTTTCACGGCCATATTTGTGCTGGTGAGCTTGTGGCTTGCCATTTTTCTCTTCCTGCATTTTCGGCAGAAGATCACCTCAAAGCCCATCGTCAAATTGAACGGCTACACCAAAATCACAGATGCCCCCTTCACCTCTGCGACCCTGAGTGACAGCATGCAGATGGATTATTGCGATAAAGAAGTGGGCCAAGAGGAGGATGAGGAGGAGGATGAGGACATTGTTTACATGGGGAGGGATGGAATAGTGTATCGAAAGTTTAAATACAGCCTGTTGGAGGGGGATGAGGAAGGGGAGGAGGTGGAGGTGGAGGTGGAGCTGGAATATGATGATACGTATACTCTCACATAAAACATAAAAAGCCTGTTTATTTTCTTTGATATGTGCATATAATTACGTTATTAACATTTTGACATGCAGAAACCCACTAATCTTCACCAATCAACAATTAAAGAAATGGTTCATCTAAATATCATGATTTGTCATCATTTACTAACCATGATGTTGTTCTAAACCCTAATGGCATTATTTCTTCTAACACAAAAGCAAGCTGCTCTTTTACATACAATGAAAGTGAATGGTGACCATCAATTTTTAGTCAATTTTGACTTGTATGTTACAAAAAGTGGATTCAAAATGGCTCAAACGCTTATACGGACTACTATTTGTATGCTTTTATGTTGTATTTTTTGGTTTTCTTGACAGACCCTGGTCTCCATCCACTTCTATTGAATGGAAGAGAGCAGTTTGGATGGTGCACATGAAAATACAATACTCTTTTGGTAAGTAACTAAATATTAAATATCATGTGATGGTGTCATCAATATTCATGTGGAAGTCATGCCTGTTGCTTTATATTTGTAGCTAAACAATAGTTTATCCAAAAATGAAAATTTGCTGAAAATGTTCTCACCCTCAGGCCATCCGAGATGTATACGAGTTTGCTTCTTCATCTGAACAGATTTGGAGAAAATGGATCCTCTGCAGTGAATGGGTGCCGTCAGAATGAGAGTCCAAACAGCTGATAAAAACATCACAATAATCCACAAGTAATCCACACCACTCAAGTCCATTAGTTAATGTCTTGTGAAGTGAAAAGCTGCATGTTTGTAAGAAATCCATCATTAACTTCAAAACATTATGTCCAGCTAAAATATGAGTCCTATATGCATAAAATGGCTTTCTCCAGTGAAAAAGTCATCTTGTCTGAATCAGGAGAGAAATATGCACTGATCAAGCACTGTTTACAAGTGAAATAGTCTAGACAAATACGTCAGTGAAATTTTGATGTGAGAGGACAACTGAGGATGGATTTATTTTAATTTTTTTACTGGATTATGGTCGTATGGTCATATTTTGGCCAGAATCAATAGTTAAAAGTTAAAATACCGTAATGATGGATTTGTTTCTTAAAAACACAGCTTTTCATTTCACAAGACATTAATTGATGGAGTTATTGTGTGTTTTTAACAGCTGTTTGGACGCTCATTCTGACGGCACCCATTCACTGTAGATTGGTGAGCAACTGATGGAATGACAAATTTCTACAAATCTGTTTTGATGAAATTACAAGCTCATCTACATCTTGGATGTCCTGAGGGTGTTAATTTTCAACAAATTGTCATTTTTGAGCGAACAATTCCTTTAAGACCTGTCAATGATTTATACAGTGTATTGACAGTCTTTTTCAAATGTTAGCTGATTTAACAGTCCGTTATCTACTGAGTATGATGAATTGAATATGATGGCTCTTTGTTGTTTATCTCAGTTAAGTTTGATTACTTGATTAAACTAACACAGTGCTGAGAACATCAGATATATGTAGAAACTGATCTTCAGAAACTACAGTTGCAAGCCAGATTAACATATTCAGTTAATGAATGTAGCACTATAAACCATAAACTAAACGAATGTAGCACTATAAACCATAAACTAATCCTTCAAACACAAGTTTGTAATGTTTAAAAAAAAATGGAATACATTCCTTCTATTTTGAACTTTATTTTAAACTCTAATAATATATCACACTATTACTATATTTTTGCACAGTTTGAGAGACTTATTTTGAAAACATCTTGAAAGGTAGTGTACATGTGACCAAGGATTAACTACAGACAAGTAACCGATTTCCATTAGATCAAACCAAGTCGTTTGATTGCATGGGAAACCCTCACTGAAATGTCAGCTGATCTTAGGCACTGCGTGACCAACAGCGCACAAAATGAAATAAGAGCCGGTTCACTTACCCTTGAGGGCGTCTGTTTTCAGGACATTATCTTTACAGCAGCCTCTCATCCATACAAGCTGACCAAATATTTAGCTACACTGACTTTTCTTAAAGGGGTCATATGATGTTGCTAAAAAGAACATTATTTTGTGTATTTGGTGCAATGAAATGTGTTTATGCGGTTTAAGGTTCAAAAAACACATTTTTTTCCACATACTGTACATTATTGTTTCTCCTCTATGCCCCGCCTTTCTGAAACGCGTCGATTTTTACAAAACTCATCGGTCTGAAAAGC
>NW_015623669.1:342620-343774 GCF_001515625.1 Sinocyclocheilus rhinocerous
AATGAAAACGTACTTACAGTCTGTGAGTCAGAACAGCCGGGATTGTAGTCTACTCTCCCAGGATCAGGAAACAGTCCTCCATAAACGAGAATGCTTGAGAACGGCGCGGCCGGCGGGCTTGCGGCAACCACATGTGACGACCCCGGGCTGGACTCCGCTTCGTCCACGGTGAAAGCTGTTCCGGCGATCCACAGCGCAAAGTTGATGTATTTCTTTGGATTTGAGACTTTAGTCTTTGCAACTTTACAGATCTTCTTTATGCACCAAGAGCTTGTAACACTCCAAAGAGAAAGGAAAAATTTAAATCGCATCATATGACCCCTTTAAAGTTAAGATACTGGGACTTCACCTCATGGACATAGGAAAGAAAACAAAGCTTTTCCACTTTTCAGTCAGGTTAACATATATTCATTTAAAAAAACAATATAACCTAATACTATTATAGGTTTTTTATATTGTGAATCAGTGTTTATTTTTATATCTTCAGGTTTTATTTTCACTTTAGTTTAAATTTGATTAATTTTGTTAATAAAACCTGTGACTTATGTAAAACATGAATTAAGATATTTTGAAGAATGATAGGGACCAAACAGTTTCAGGTTCCATTGACTTTCATATAATTCTTTAATGGGAACTGAAACTCTTAAGTAACCAACATTCTTCCAAATCTTCTTTTATGTTCCACAGAATAAACTCGTACAGGTTTGAAACAAAACTCTGTTCAGATGGGTGCTGTTTTTAATATTAATCTTTTTAATAGTTCTAATCAAAAGAATATGATTGTTAAAGTAAAGCTACTATATGACCAATGGCTCACAAGATTGTTTATAATGAACAGAGCGTTTATTACCACTGATTCTGAACTAGATATGATTTATTTCCGGTTTATTATGACATCATGAAAGCATTACAGACGTTTTCACAAAAAAACAGCAGTAAAACTCCACAAGGCATTTTTGTTTAATGCTTACAAGCAGGTGTCAACATTGAAGGAATGCTTGGTTGTGCACTGTATATTAATAGGCTAGATTTCACTTATTAAAGGCACTGCCCTGAACTATAAAGAAAAGAAAACAGAAAAAAAAAAACATATACCAAACATATACAAAAGTAGCGGTTCAACATATAAAGACCCAGTCTAGATGAGTGAGTGT
>NW_015623669.1:344128-350031 GCF_001515625.1 Sinocyclocheilus rhinocerous
AATGAAAACGTACTTACAGTCTGTGAGTCAGAACAGCCGGGATTGTAGTCTACTCTCCCAGGATCAGGAAACAGTCCTCCATAAACGAGAATGCTTGAGAACGGCGCGGCCGGCGGGCTTGAGGCAACCACATGTGACGACCCCGGGCTGGACTCCGCTTCGTCCACGGTGAAAGCTGTTCCGGCGATCCACAGCGCAAAGTTGATGTATTTCTTTGGATTTGAGACTTTAGTCTTTGCAACTTTACAGATCTTCTTTATGCACCAAGAGCTTGTAACACTCCAAAGAGAAAGGAAAAATTTAAATCGCATCATATGACCCCTTTAAAGTTAAGATACTGGGACTTCACCTCATGGACATAGGAAAGAAAACAAAGCTTTTCCACTTTTCAGTCAGGTTAACATATATTCATTTAAAAAAACAATATAACCTAATACTATTATAGGTTTTTTATATTGTGAATCAGTGTTTATTTTTATATCTTCAGGTTTTATTTTCACTTTAGTTTAAATTTGATTAATTTTGTTAATAAAACCTGTGACTTATGTAAAACATGAATTAAGATATTTTGAAGAATGATAGGGACCAAACAGTTTCAGGTTCCATTGACTTTCATATAATTCTTTAATGGGAACTGAAACTCTTAAGTAACCAACATTCTTCCAAATCTTCTTTTATGTTCCACAGAATAAACTCGTACAGGTTTGAAACAAAACTCTGTTCAGATGGGTTCTGTTTTTAATATTAATTTAATATTTTTAATAGTTCTAATCAAAAGAATATGATTGTTAAAGTAAAGCTACTATATGACCAATGGCTCACAAGATTGTTTATAATGAACAGAGCGTTTATTACCACTGATTCTGAACTAGATATGATTTATTTCCGGTTTATTATGACATCATGAAAGCATTACAGACGTTTTCACAAAAAAACTGCAGTAAAACTCCACAAGGCATTTTTGTTTAATGCTTACAAGCAGGTGTCAACATTGAAGGAATGCTTGGTTGTGCACTGTATATTAATAGGCTAGATTTCACTTATTAAAGGCACTGCCCTGAACTATAAAGAAAAGAAAACAGAAAAAAAAAACATATACCAAACATATACAAAAGTAGCGGTTCAACATATAAAGACCCAGTCTAGATGAGTGAGTGTGAACATTTACAGATTGTGAAGATAACAGCATTGCGGTCACATTTACCGCTCTTCAGCGAGTTTTCGCGGGCGAAATCCAAGTCCACCTGATCGGGAGTTTCGCGTGAGAGCGAACCATTTCCCGCGCACAGATTTTCCAACAGGATTCGCCGCTTTGAGCAAAAGAAAGTGGCGAAAATTTGGTTTGAAACCGTTTTCTGTGTGAGCTTAATACATCGCTACACTACTGATAATAAATAAAAAAAATGTTGCCCGTGAAATTCTATAAAGACCCAGTCTAGAAGTGAGTGTCTGAACATTTACAGATTGTGAAGATAACAGCATTGCGGTCACATTTACCGCTCTTCAGCGAGTTTTCGCGGGCGAAATCCAAGTCCACCTGATCGGGAGTTTCGCGTGAGAGCGAACCATTTCCCGCGCACAGATTTTCCAACAGGATTCGCCGCTTTGAGCAAAAGAAAGTGGCGAAAATTTGGTTTGAAACCGTTTTCTGTGTGAGCTTAATACATCGCTACACTACTGATAATAAATAAAAAAAATGTTGCCCGTGAAATTCCGCTAACGTGACCGCACCGGAACAGAGGATTGCTGCAGTAACGTTACATGTTTCAAGCACCAATTCAACAGGAACATAACATGGAGAAACAGGTAAATAATTTGTAAACCTACGATATAACCTGACTCTTGAGTGTCTTTTCAAATGTAAAACACTACTATATGTATAACCAGAGTAAAAGAAAAAGACATGTTATTTTAGGTTAATGTTTAGTAAACCCTATGTAAATAATAGCAAGTGTTTGCTATACAGATCTTCTATACACACTTAAATATTTAAAAGACCATTTAGGTTAATTAATTTTGTCTTCAGTCACTGTTTGTTCTCCATCTGCCCAGTTTTGTAATCATATTACAACAACCTGTGCTTTAACTCTCTTTCTCAACCTTGGACTTCCCCCTCTGGGCCCGGTTCTCTGAGAACCATAAAAAGCATTCATTTTATCTCAAAGAGGAGGAACACCAATTTTGACAATTGTTAAAGTGTTTTATTCAAGTAAAGAGAGTCCTCCTTAAACCAAAAATAAACTAAAGTGAAGGTGGCGGAAGAACTATCCATCTAAAGAGAAATTTCACCAGAAAGAAGAGATTTTGACACTCCTTGACTTCCACATAATATCATTTGTGGTAATCATGGAATTCTGGGAAGGGCTCTGTGATGTTTACCCTGTGAACTGCAGTGATCATTCACCAGTAAGCAACCGGAATCCTCCTTTTTGCTATAAATACAGAAACAAAAGAGCTACGTGATGATACCATATGAACATAAATGCACATAGTGCCTGCACTTGAGCAAAGCACCACATGGGGACAGAAATATTTTGTACATAAAAAACAAACTGCATATGTGATAAACAGGCTTTTAAATAGAGGCGATGGTGAAAGTGAATGTTACAGTCGATGACCGTTCAAAATCTGATTGGCTGTCGTCGATACCGACGTCTTGAAGAAATTATGCTCTTTTAGTTTCAAGTGCTCAGACAGGTCCAGCTTTATCTTCGCCTCTTCAGTGTCACTATGAATCGCTGCTATCAACTCGTCTGGGAAGAAGACACAACCGTGAGTTACTGTAACAGAATGAGTGTGTTTGGGTGGGTGAACGGGGTGTTGTGGCATCAGTGAGATCATGTGATGTGGGAGTGAGTTCAAGAGAGCAGCTCAGAGTCTTACCAAGTGATTCGAATCCTCTCTCAGGACGAATGTAGCCGACCATGGCCACACTCAACATTTGACCGTAGAAATCTTCCTTAAACTTGTGGATCACATGTGTTTCCTGTTACACAGAGAGATAAATACATGATATCTGACATAAGAGATGTACTATTAATCTATACTGCTATTACATAATACCATTTAATGAATGCAAAGATATCAACGGGTCTATAGCTTGTAGATGTCTGCACACTAGAAAGGATGACATGGACATACCATGGACTTCTTTGTGTTTTTGTAGTAAGGGTTCCAGCCGATGCTCATCACCATCTTGTGAATGTCTCCGTTATCCACGCATGCCCACCCGTAGTAGATTCCAGTGCTAATGTCAGCAGGGAGATTGTCTACAACCGACTCTGGGAAGTTCGCTGGGATGGGAATGGAAAGAAAACATTAGCTCTAGTAAGAATAAATACTGGCTTCATATTTTCTTTAATCAGTGTTTATATTTTGAGACATGACAAACTTGACAAGTAAGGGATAATTTACAGCCATTTATTATCAGAGAATACTTTGCTACCTGACAGATAAAAATACATGCACATGAAGTCATGATTTTACCGTATTTTCCAGATTATGAGGGGGCATTTACACAACACTGTTTTCAACTACAAACAGAAAACTTTAGGCATTTTGAAAACGGGTTTTAAAGTGCAAGTTCTTGAAAACGATACTGTTACTGTCTCTATGTAATCTACAAAATTAGAATTTCTAAAAATGGTAACGAATGCCAGTATCAGCAGAACCATTCAGGCATCACTAGCGTCAATATAAAACATGATACAGGAAACACAAAAGTAGTGTTGCCATGGACACAGACATAGTGTGAGCTACCATGAGGTTAATCAATGGTATGTGCTTTTCTAGAAGCCATCAGACTGCATTATTTCAACTTATTTTTTTTAAAACGGTTGTTTAACAGCTGTATTTCTGGTGAAAAAACTACATTGCTCATGATTCTGAAGAGAAATCCACCAATCAGAGAATAAGGTCAAGCAAATTGCCAAAACTCCCTTTAAGCACTGTGAGTGCAGTCAGTTTCCCTGCGCTCTCAAACTACTTAAATTACTTATATTACTTATACTGCAATAAACCTACAATATATTGTTTCTCTTTCTCTTTTCATATTTCTCCATCGATTTTAAATGGGTTGTCATTCACAACGCTTCATGGGATTGTAGTTCTTTCCCTCGTTAAAGCTGTTAAGTACAGTCTTGTCATTTTGTCCGATTTTCAAGTACTTTTTGCTTCAAACCAAAGATTGTAATTTTGTGATTCACCTCTTAGCTCGTTAGTTTGGTTCATTACTTCTAACTCTTTAAGACTTCTATAAAATCCCTATGGGAAAAATGAATAGGGAACCAAGGCCGCTGACAGATGGGCGGGCACTGTTGCGCTCACGGTCGTGTCTGGCCAATCACAATCAAACATTTTACAGAAGCGTGTTGTAAGACCTATAACCTGTAAGTGAAGTTATATAATAATATGGCCATTGCTTTTGCTGAACGGTAACATTCATTACAAGAGTAAACTTACTGGTGTGATGTTTACAACTGATATTAAACTGAATACGTTTAATTTCAAGCAAACTCTTTATTACACGTTTCTCGAATGACATCAACATGAATTGATCTCCTATTGAGTGTAAAGAAAGTCAAATAATTAACAGCCTGTTTTTAATACAAGTTTAATGATTAGTTCACCTAGGGCTGGACAATAATTCAATATCAATATGTATCATGATATAATTTTTTTCAATAACGGTGATATGATTTTTTAACACATTTCCGATATTTCGATATACATTACCAGTTTCCCATACATTGATTTATTTGTGCCGTTTGACTTCGTTGAATAAACATGAGCACTGCACGTTTCAAAATCATAACACGGCGCGGGTGTTTTATATGAATGTATCTCTGAAGGGAATGGACTGTCTTCAGAAAAGTTTCGAAGGCGTTTTCATTTTATCTGATAAAGAAGCATTCATTACTCGTCATTGATTACAGCCATTACTGGAGAAACCGCTAGTTTTATCACTCTAAAAGCGCCTCCTGCTGCCAGAGAATGAGTTTTCATTTTAAATAAGCCCGTCTCCAGCAACATTTCCAGTTTTTGTTGTTGTTCAATTTTTTTGTTTTCTGCAGCGACTCGGAGCACTTTTCATACCCTTTTTTCTGACTGAAGCACATTTGTTTCAATCTATAAGAATAATCAGCCTACACTACCAGTCAAAAGTTTTTGAACAGTAAGATTTTTAAAGGTTTTTTTTTTTTTTAAGAATTCTCTTCTGCTCACCAAGGCTGCATTTATTTGATCCAAAGTACAGCAAAAACAGTAAAATGTTAAAATATTTTTACTATTTAAAATTGCTTTATATTTGAATAGATTTTAAAATGTAATTTATTCCTGTGATCATACATAGGTAAATTTTCAGCATCATTACTCCAGTCTTCAGTGTCACATGATCCTTCAGAAATCATTCTAATATGCTGATTTGCTGATTATCAATATTTAAAACAGTTGAGTAAAATTTTTTTTTCAGGATTCTTTGATGAATAGAAAGATCCAAAGATCAGCATTTATCTGAAATAAAAAGCTTTTGTAACATTATACACTATTCCATTCAGTATAATTTTTATTATTTTTTTGGGAAAGAAATGATAGAAATTAATACTTTTATTTAGCAAGGATGCTTAAAATTGATCAAAAGTGATGATAAAGGCATTTATAATGTTACAAAAGATTTCTATTTCAGATAAATAGTGTTCATATCGATATCGGAAATATATCGTATCGACCGAAATTAAGAAATATATCGTGATATCAATTTAGGCCATATCGTCCAGCCCTATGTGATACTGATTGTAAAGTTGTACTCTTTCTTACTTCCCTTCGGATGTTTATTCATGTTTATTTTGTGCTGAAACTGCTATTAATGTGGAGGAGATGATCAGTTCACGTGCGCCTCGCGCTGC
>NW_015623669.1:351947-372503 GCF_001515625.1 Sinocyclocheilus rhinocerous
TTTTGCTCACCAAGGCTGCATTTATTTGATCCAAAGTACAGCAAAAACAGTAAAATGTTGAAATATTTTTACTATTTAAAATTATTTTCTATTTGAATAGATTTTAAAATGTAATTTATTTCTGTGATGCGCAGCTGTATTTTCAGCATCATTACTCCAGTCTTCAGTGTCACATGATCTTCAGAAATCATTCTAATATGCTGATTTGCTGATTATCAGTATTTAAAACAGTTGAGTACATTTTTTTTTCCGGATTATTTGATGAATAGAAAGATTCAAAGATCAGCATTTATCTGAAATAAAAAGCTTTTGTAACGTTATACACTATTCCATTCAGTATAATTTTTATTATTTTTTTGGGAAAGAAATTATAGAAATTAATACTTTTATTTAGCAAGGATGCTTAAAATTGATCAAAAGTGATGATAAAGGCATTTATAATGTTACAAAAGATTTCTATTTCAGATAAATAGTGTTCATATCGATATCGGAATTATATCGTATCGACCGAAATTAAGAAATGTATCGTGATATCAATTTTGGCCATATCGTCCAGCCCTAAGTTCACCACAAAATCAACTCATGTAGTCGTATACACATCAGAATTTGCCTCAGTCACAGTAACAGTTACACTTTAATTGCTCTTTCCATTCAACAAAAGTGAATGGTTACTGACACTCTGTCACGTCGCCTAACACTTCTCATTTCTCTCACACAGAAGAAAGTCAGGCACAAACAGCATAAGGTTCAATAAATGTTGACAGAATTTGTATCTTTGGATTAGTTATTTCTTTAGCGACAAAATGTAGAACAGAACCCATTAGTTAGATGCGGTCTACACTGAATGCGGCGCGACACTCACCGACAGTAAACTGATGCCTCGTTCTATTTATGACGTAAAGTTACGGACACAAAGTTCAAATTATTTGCAACGGTCGCTTTGTCGCGTCCAGTGTAGAGAGACTCAGCGCGGCGCGACAACTGTCGCATACGGTGTAACGTTAGAGAGTCTCACCTGTGGGGATGCCCAGGTCTTTGCTTCCCCGTCCGAATCCGCGGACGACCTGTCCCCGACAGAAATGCGGCAAACTCTTCATGTCGACGCGTTCAAAGAGATCCGGAGATCCAGGGCTGGTGCGGACAGAGAGTCTGCTGATTCTAGACTCTTCTCTCTTATCTAATGTGCCCGTTTACCCAGGGAATAACCGTTTTATAACGAAGAACCTTTCAGTTTCGGTCCCAGCCTTTGTGAATCTTTAGATGAAATGAAGGAGTGATATCCTCTGGGATACAGCAGGTCGGTAAGTTGATTTCTACCGTAATGTGACCGGTTCAGTTGACCGAAAGTGTCGCACTCATCATCATACAGCAGTTTTTCCCCAACGACCTTCGCTGACGTATTTCCTTTAGCATATATTAAAAATAAAAGTCCTATATATTTTAACTTGATCAACTGGAACTGAATGTAATTTTAACTAAATCACTAGTATTTTGTGTGCAAATAAATAATTAAGCTCGCACGATTTAAGTGACTAGACAAAAATAATAATTAGTAGATAGTTTTGTCCAGGAATAATAAAGTAGGCTACAACCCTACATACCTTCCCAACTCCTGCTGCCTGTCATCACGTGACAAAATGTATGATTTTTCAATACCTTTTATATTATATTCACGTTTACATTCTATAAACTATTTAATTACCTCACTGTATAAATAGCTCTAGTATGACTCTGAATGATGAAATAATTGTATGTGAACGGTTTTTATTCATATTTATATACTGTTTGATTGATAAATTATTATGCCAAACCACCATCAAGTAACAAATAATGTACTTCTGCAATTTCTCAATAAGTTGCAAATATCCGATCTGGGTGGACATTAGTGGTAGGTTTCATCCACAGTCCGTCGTTTTCAACGAGAAGGTCATGCCTTTAGTCAGTGATCAGAAGGTGTCGCCATTGTCTGCAGGTGTGGAGTATCATTTGCGTCTGTAGCACCAGATCTATCGCGCTTTTATATACTACTCTTTTATATGATAGCTTTTCCTTGCATTATATCTTAAATTAAATTGATTAATTTATCTATTAATTTAATTCAATTTAAAACATAGATGCAATCCCAAAATATTTGGCTCTGGAGATGCACAAAACCTGGTTATACTTGGCTATATATTCCGAATGAATAATTAAGTTAAAGCAAAAATAAAGTTGCATTATATTTAGCTCCCATGTTGCAAAGTCCTTAGTCCACTGTTTTAACACTAATAGTGTTGCTGCCAAATTTAGTCAAAAGAAATAATAAGGAAGAAGAAGAAAAAATGCAGAAAATAGACCCAGAAAAGATCGATATAATTGTTTTTCATCAAAATAAAAATATTTTTACGGTATATATTCGGGATATTCAGATTTAGGAAATTCCTATATTGTGTGAACTATCATTTAACAGATTAAAACCAAATAAAAATCACATTTTGCAATATTAGACTATTCATAATTTATAATTTTATATATTTATGTTGGATATAAACCTTTTTCAAGGTTTAATTAAATTGAACAAACAACAAACATATTTTCCTCACAATGAACATCCTGCGAATGATGTAAGTAAGCCTAAATAACCATGCATACATAACAATAATGCTCCATTATAACACTGTGGTTGACGTCATAAAAACCCTGTGCTAATTTTAAAACCATTTTATACTTGATACTGATTGGTCGGACACAAAGAGCTAAATGAGTGAGAACTTACAATAGAAGAAGAGATGTTACATTATAGATAGACTATATATACTGCCCAAATAGTCCATAGAAAAAGTAACTTATAAACACAGAGAAATTAATTTTGTAATTTAGGCTATATTAGGCTACTTCATATTATTGTTTTGCAACAATGATCAGCTGACTGTACATTATCCCTTACATAGGGATTTTTTTCATGCTCTTAGCATGAAATTGAATTTTTTTTACTGTTGTAACTTGATACTGATTGGTCGGACACAACGAGCTAAATGAGTGAGAACTTACAATAGAAGAAGAGATGTTACATTATAGATAGACTATATACTGCCCAAATAGTCCATAGAAAAAGTAACTTATAAACACAGAGAAATTAATTTTGTAATTTAGGCTATATTAGGCTACTTCATATTATTGTTTTGCAACAATGATCAGCTGACTGTACATTATCCCTTACATAGGGATTTTTTTCATGCTCTTAGCATGAAATTGACTTTTTTTTTTACTGTTGTAGAAAAGTAATGTGCATCACTTATTGCTAATTTGAAAAAGTAGCCTAACTAGTCAAAACGTTTTATGAATTATTTATTTATTTATTAATAAATCCTCTGTCCTATTAAAGCAAGGACAGAATTAAAAAAAAAATTTTTTTAAGGCCTTAGATTTGAGTCTATTCATCGGTCATTGATTGGATCTTGAGATGTGGGCGTTGCACTCGAAAATGGCCGTGAGCTTGCAGTGGATTGTGGAGGGGTGGGGTTTAGGCAAACTAAATGATTGGAGAAGTCCAGCATGCGTCACTAGAGAGAACACTGTCATTTTCACCATTACAAGGACAGAACAGGTGAATTTAAACAAGCACCAAACTTTCCCCAGTTGATTAATTACAGGACATTAGTTGTTTTGGATTACAAGTTTATTTTTAAAAATGCGCATGAGGCATTGTCTCATTAAATATGCAATTTGTGCACATTTCCAGAACAGAAATCTGAACATTGGATAAAGCCAAGTTCACTCAAAAATACTGTCATCAACAAGGAAAAAAACATTTTCACCATATTTTTTTAAGGAATAAAATGTTATATAAATCACGTGAATGTTATATGAAAAAAAAAACTTCAGAATATAAATAGAAATAAACTGTAAAGTTTGGTGTAAGTGATCCTGAAGTGGAGATTTCTGGCTCAGTGCGGGAGAAATGAACTAATTTTGAGAAAGAAAAAAAAAAAATGTATTGGAATTTAAATCTATGTGATGTGTAATACACATAACATAAACACTCAAATGTGTATTTTGGATGTCTTCTTTTCACTAGTCTGAAAGAAGACAAGTTATGGAAGCAAAATCACCCAAAATCTCAAAATTTTGGGACCAGTGCCTGAAGCGTGTCTTGCCTTAAAAAATGAAACATACATGGATGAATTGTTCACAATAAAATATATACATTACATTTACAAAATACATAATTTTAATTCGTGCAACTTTAAGGTTGGCTCAGTGCAGGAGAAATGAACTAATTTTGAGAAAGAAAAAAAAAAAACTTTAAAAAAATATGTATTGGAATTTAAATCTATGTGACGTGTAATACACATAACATAAACACTCAAATGTGTATTTTGGATGTCTTCTTTTCACTAGTCTGAAAGAAGACAAGTTATGGAAGCAAAATCACCCAAAATCTCAAAATTTTGGGACCAGTGCCTGAAGCGTGTCTTGCCTTAAAAAATGAAACATACATGGATGAATTGTTCACAATAAAATATATACATTACATTTACAAAATACATAATTTTAATTCGTGCAACTTTAAGGTGGTTTAATACTAATGTGTTTTAAATTTTTTTGGGAGGTGATATAGTTTTCGATGTACTGTATGTGTGTTTACATGTGTTTCTGGTCATAATTTTTTAATGATTTAGAATTGCATATAACATGATAAAACCACAGGACATTATCTGACATCATCTGGCCACACCTGATAAAAAATATATAACTTTTCCCACAAACCGATGAAGCCTCCCTTAGCTACAACTCATCGGTTCACTCAGCCTCATATCACCCCCATCAATGTGCAAGTGAAACTAAAGCAAGTTGCTTCAAAAAAGATCAATTCCTCCAAAAAGGAAGCGTCCTGTCAGGGCCGGGACATCTGTGAGAGCGATGAACTTCCACACACCCACACTCAGAGCGTGAGACTCACTGGCAGTGGCTGCAACACAGCAGTAATGAAGCAGGTAATGCAAGCTTAATGAAGCATAAACACATTTAAACACAGCTACACAGGAGAGATTAACAGCTTGTATACTCACATTATACACCCACTCCAACATTATTACAACAGCAGTGCCCCCCATCTCTCTAGCTCGCTCTTAGTTTCCCCTCATACACACACACTGACTCCTCAAACACACCTGTGAATAAACCTTCAGCTGCTATGATAGTCTCTCAACATCTGTTCGTCTTTGCCCTGCTTGCCTGCTGCAGCTACAGCGCGGCTACTAGACGCTCACAGACGATTGATCGCGCTGATAATATGGGCAAACATCCTCGGTAGATTTGTTTAATGTTTTGACTGCGTCTTCTTTGGGCTTTTGCCTTTTTTTATTTGACATTATGGAGAGAGAGAAGGGAAATCGGATTGGGACAGGTTGCAGGCCAGATTCGAACCTGCGTCAGCCATGTGAGCACCAAAGCACAACACTTCTAAACAGAATGTGATGTGAGCTTGCAGGGTTTAAGCAGGCTAAATGATTTGAGAAACCGATTTTACCAATACGAGATCATAAAAGGGGAATAGGATATTTGTTTAAAGGAATAGATATGACCGTACTTTCCCCGGCTGATTGATCACAGTAAATTAAGACAATAGTTTTGTATCGCAAGTTTAAATATGCAAATGAGGCATAATATTTGCATATTTATGTACTCATTTGCATACATTTAAAAAACAGAAATCTGAACATTAGATAAAGCCAGGTTCAAAATCGTTTCATTCTGTGGACACATTAGCGTTTAAGGTTTTTACAGCATATTAGATATCTCTTTTGATGAATATGAAAATACTGTTATATTTTTAGGTATAAAATGTAAAATCACAAATGATTGATTGTGCTAATGACAGACAGGGTAAATGTCCTCAGTAGATTTGTTTAATGCGTATCACTTTAGTTTAGGGACCAATTCTCACTATTAACTTGCTTATTAGCGAGCATGTTACTGTTTACTAGTACTTATAAAGCACATATTAATGCCTTATTCTACATTAGAATTGGTCCCCAAACTAAAGTGTGACCATTTAATGTTTTTTACTATATATTCTTTTGCCTTTTTTATTAGACAGTGATCATGGAGAATGAAAGGAAACTGGATCAAGACAGGTTGCAGGCCAGAATTGAACCTGTGTCACCCATGTGAGCACCACAGCTCAACATTTCTGACATGATGACACCGTCATGTTGTTCTGGAAAAAAAACAGCCCAGATACATCAGGATTTAAGCTGTGTAAGTTGTGTTTTTCATTTTTCGTGCATCATCTGTACATCATAGGTGGTAAATACTGACATTCTGTTCAAAAATATATCCATTTATGAAAGATATATTGGAGGTCATACAAAGCTCTCAGGCTGTAATACTGAAGGTAAACTGGAATTCATGAATATTACTGTCGTCCTTTAAGTACACTCGTGAAGAAGTGCATTAAAAGTTGCCCCCTCTCTGTGCAAAGTGTACAAAGTGCGCTAGATGTTTTTACAAGTGCCACAGCACAGAGGGGGTACAGAAAGCCAGACTTTTTGATTAATACTCCTCTAAATTAACTGTTTACTCTACAGACTCTTAACATTCCCAGATTATGATAATTTTGTGACAGGCAGAGAGATTGATGTTTGAGAGCTTGTTTTAATTAATGGTTTTGTTTGTCTCCGGAGAATGGATTTTTTTTGTTCTTCTTCATGGTTGCTTTTGAACACTTTTTTTAAAGAAGCTTTACAGCGAAGTAATGGGACCCCCATGTGTGTTTTGAATAGAAGTGAAAAAGTGTCTACAATGATTATTTCGTGTTTGAAGGAGAGGCTAATCACACATGCCGTCATGTTTGCTTTTTTTTACTTTAATGCTAGAGTGTTCATCGCATTTTTATGACTTTTGAAATGATCAAAAACAAAATTTGATTGTTTTTGAGCGTGTGTGCGTAGCGCAATTGTTAAAATCTCTTATTTATGTGTTTATCGTTGAATGTACCATATTCCCTCAAAGTTTTAAGTAACTTTGTTTGAAATGCACTTAAAGTAACATTATTTCAAATCTAGTTTATGTTCACATAATAATAATGAAGGCTTGTTATGTCATTTCTTTATTAAAAATGCACTTACATAGGCCTGTTTCAGGATGAAGTCAAGTGTTGTTTATTCTTTAATCTACCAGTTAACCTTTTAGAGATCACTTTTGATTTGATCATTTTCATTTTATCCTAATATACAGAGAGTCCTAATAGCATTGAATCAGTATTTTACACCACTCTTTCTTATTGTGACATTATCAATCTAGTGTGTTCATTTCAGATGTAGATTTGTGAAAATTTTGTTGGTTTTTATGTACTTCAGAAGCTTATCTAAACACAACAAAAATACTAGCATTCGATGAAGGGACATGAAAGACAAAGATGTTGTCACCTAAATATCTGCAATAAATCATTTTTAGTAAGAGTCAAGACAGTTGAAGTTGCATTGTGAAACATTATAATAGTTTAAAGTTTATTGTGTGGTAAGTATCACTCAAAAATAGCAAATTTCATACGGAGAAGCCACAAAAAACGCATATTATGTTATTTTAAAAATTGTTCTTTAGATACTCTACACTATTGAGAGATGTCGAGGAAACTATTTTGTTTGTATATTTAGTTTCATGTCCTTGTAGGTCATTTCACAGGAACTACTGACAGACACAGATAAATGGAGAGCTTGGTAGGAAGGCAGGAAGTGAGGAAGAGAGCGTGGAAAAAAAAAAGTAAAGCTGACAGGAAAACTGTGTGCATCCATTGCGTTATTACCATCTCTAGGACAGAGTCGTTTTTCACTACAGATACCCTGATGAGAGCTCTGACAATATCTAGGCTTAATACCCCTCTTAGCAACACTCTTCCAAACACGTAACGCGAGTCTCTCTGCGAATTGTTTCGTAAACACGGGGCCGTCGTCAGGCGGACAGGGCCCTGTGATGTGGGGGCCCACTATGGTACATGCATGTTGGGCCTGAGGGTGAGAAGGGCCTCCCTTAAAACTATTTAAATGATAAATCTGTATTAACCGACAAGACTTGTATTTTTGTAAGAGCAAAATATTTTTATTCAGCCTTATAACCTTTCTAAATATGTAATGTTTTGTTTTGTTGTGGTTGTGCGCTCTCTCTCTGCAGGCCCTCCACAGGTAACGGCTGTTAAACTGAATTTCGGCTTCTCCGACCCGCCATCATTATGTAGAATCGCCGAAGGTCCAACCAAACTCCTGCTCGATAACTCATGCCCCGTGCAAATTCCCATGCAAACACAGTCAATGCAAAACACATTTCCTGCTGTCAACAACATCGCTGGTGAGAATCAATCAACCGTTCATCCATTTACACTCTTTGCATACCCTTATGTCAAAGAAAAAAGCGCTCCGAGACTCCGCAGCTCTTCTGAGGCGATCGTTCCATCGTTCTGAAGAATCCATCAAGCCGCGTTTGATTGATAAGTCTGTCTGCGCGCACAGCAGTACAGCTACAGCAAATGGGGTGGCAAAGCGCGAGCTGACATAATGCAAGTCTGCGCAAGTTTGGGAGACAGACTGAGCGCGTCCGTGGGGGGTAAAAGTTTGATGCGACATGCTACAAGACACACACAGCACTCGTGACGGCACACACAAGCTGCCCCCCTGTCCAACCCCTCCACCAAGACGGAGTTCAGCATGTCTTTGTAAAAGTATTTTAGAGCTTGACACCATTGTGGGTTTTACGTCGAGATTTATTTTCAGATTTAACGGCGTGGGTTTATCAGTTGTGGCGTAGTTGTTTTTTGGAATAAACTTTTGATACATTCAGCTTGCCAAATACTTAAAACATGCATAATTGCAAAAATAAGTCAGAGTGGTTAATGCAGTGCCCCCTCCCATTTTTAGAGTTAGCCACGGCAACAACAACAAAACAAACATATAGCGCAAACGGTAAAGGCCCATTTACACCAAGAACGATAACTATAACCATAACTATATCGACTACAGCGATTAATACGTTTTAATAATCATTCTAAATCTATGAGAATACTAGCTCATATCTGCCATGGATTAAAAAATTAAAAAGTAATTGCGACTTTTATCTCACAATTCTGGCTTTTTTCCTTGCAATTTTAGTTTATATCTCACAGTTCTTATATCTAGTTTATAACTCACAGTTGTTGTTGTTTTTTTCTTCCTTGCAGTTCTGAAAAAAAAAAACCTGTGTTGGCAATTGTGACACTTTTATACTGCTGCCACAGGTTGCTTTTTTAGTCTAGGGGTTGAAGCCACAGCTCTATGATTGAAGCAAAACCCTCCCCCCATTTTCCCATGGAATGTTTTGGCCATGATTGGGCTAGTTTTGAGTACCAACTGGGCTGGTTTTGTAACGTAGACCTGGCAACCCTTTTATATTTCACACTTTTCAGTATGTCTTATTTTTAGTTTATAGGCTCTCTCACAATTGGGACTTCTTTTCTTGCAATTTTTAGAAAAAACATCAAAGTTGCGAGATAAAATCTCAGAACTGCGAGTTTCTTCGGAATTGTGAGTTAATGTCTCGCAATTTTCAGATTATAAAAAAGTCAGAATTGATTTCAATTGCAAGAGAAAAAAAAGTCAGAATTGTGAGACATTAAGTCGCAATTACTATAAATTTAACGATAATGACAAAGAGCAACGATGTAGTTGGAATAACTTTCACAACATTTTTTTCCCAGCTGATGAACACTAATATCATCGAGAGTCAGTCAGAATCCACCTGACTTTCTAAGAAGCTCAAGCAATTACACCAGCAGACAACAATACTGTAGTATGCACTTATAATAAACAGAACGTTATCATCCGTTGCCATGGTTGCTAATATAGTTATCATTCTAGTTATCTTAATATTTTCTAAATGCATGTTAATTTTTTCCCCATCATTGTTGTCTCTGGTGACGTATGCAGAACTTCTCCAATCATTTAGTCCGGCTAAACCCTGCCCCTGCAACACCCACATCTCAAAATCCAATCAAGAACCGATGGATAGAACTAAGTCCCCACCCAATATTGTTTTTTCTTTTTTGATAATAGTTCATATTTAATAGTCAATAGTTAACTTTACATTCTTGATGTAAACGAGCCTTAACCCGATAACTGAAACTAATGACTCTAAAGAGCCAGTACATTTAATAATTAGTTTAAATTAGTCTGAAACACCACCCTGTATAATTTACAGCATTAACAGAGAAAGAATTAATTTCTGTAAGCAAAACGATCATTTTAACTGAAGTACACCCAAATGAATCATAATTCGAAACTAATCAGTCTGAATTGAATCGGAATCCAATTGAATCAAATTTATTCACCCTCCCATGAAACACAAAAGGAGTTATTATCATAATGTCATAGCTGTTTTTTAAATAATAAAAAATAATCAAAAAATAATGTGACATTTCAATAATAATGAAAAATTGAAATATTGATCACTGTCTGTCAAGTTCAATTTCATGATTCCCCTGATTATCCCCACCAAGTCTTAGGATCCGATGAGATTCATCCAGTGAATTTCAGCACTTTATTTTGATTTCTATTAGCAAGACAAGTCTTAATGACAAAGGTCCTTAAAAACAAGGCAATCTTAAGGCCAGCGTAATGGATCTCACACTAGGGGCCAGCTGCACACAATGCAACGCCCCCCGTGTGGAGAACCGCCCCCCCTGCGTAAAACACATTATTCTTCGGGGGGTATGTCGAAGCGACACGACCCATTCGCCTGTGGGACCCGAGGGAGGAATATGGGCCCCCTCTTCAATCTGAGTCCCTAGGAGGGCCACCCAGCACCTGCTAACCCAGGGCAGTACTCATCAGAAAAGCATTTAGCGCGCTTGCTAACTCCAGGCCATAATTAGGGTGGGTAATTATTTACAGGCAGCACTGGGCAGAACTGTCCTAGCATAAACAAACAGGCGGCTTGGAGACACACGACAAACATCGTTAGCTCTTCGCTCATTTTCGCCCAAACGGCAAAAACACTAGCAGCATGTAGACTCACTCCCGGGGAAAAAAATACCCAAAAACTTCTGGTCTGAAAAGCAATCGTTTCCCAAATAGCTAGCACATTTGAGACACACAAGTAGGCTTATTGTAACATCTGTAATGTGCTACGCACACACACACACACACACACACACACACAGATACACACCCAGACTCACACACTCATGAATATGATAACGTGTGAAATGACAGATTTATTTGTGTGTGGCTCCAGGGTTTTATCTCTAGCACAGTTCATCAACTCCTCAGCACGAGGACTGCTAACCAACGCAGCGCCTGCACATGCTAATTACTGGACCATGCTTAGCTTCAAACCTCAGATCTGCTTCCATCAAAATATGTGCTCTGCTTTTTGCTTTTATGAGACTTTTTATCTATCTGTAAGAATGTGAAAAAGAGTAAAGGTTTAAAAGTTTAAATTACTGAGACTTTCTGTAGCCTGGAGCGCATGCTACAATGCTAATGATGCTAATCACATTGTCACCAATCTGAATTAGCTCTTTTTGTAGAGACAAATGTATTGATATTCATTTTATTTTCAATTACCAGATTAAAATGAACTTTAATCTTCATAAAGGTGAATATTTCTCTCTTTTTAAATGTTGTAATGAATTTACATCAGTAATCCAGTGATACAAGCCAATATGCTGTAAACAGTTTCCTCAGACAGGAAGGATGACTGTGTACAGGAAAAAACAAATTGTTGGTTAATCACCCCTTAACGCAATAATCATTTCAAGGACCATAATAGTTATCAATTACAGTAGTCCTAAATTACGCAGTGTGTGCTGTGTACATAGTGATAGTTTGACTGTAACTAATAAGCTACATTGTTTTCGTAGGCCTAGTTGTTTCAAAATCACTGGCTAATTCTATTTGAAAGCGCAACACTATTCACTAAGCCGTTTCTCTAGTGCATATTTAATTTCACCGGCAGTAAGATGGAGAGAAACAAGAGGGGCTGCGAGTGCTCCAGATGGTTCCAACGCTCCACAGAGAACTAGACCTCATTGTTTGATTTTTTTTCTTAAGTTTTAATCAGCTGCAAGAACAAGAAAGGAAAAACTTGTAGGTTTTCTTTAAAGAGTGGGTGACTGACTGCTGTCAAGAAGAATTTGCATCTACTGAGTGAAAAGTTAATAAATTAACAGACAGCAAAGATGATACTGATTATGTCTTTCAGTTAGGGATGCACGATAGTCGATCAGTATTGGTTGATATTGGATATTGATTGTACATGCTCATTTACCCAATTTTTACATTTAGATAGCTTTTACTGTCATGTAACGCTCATTTAAAGTTACAGGGTGGTTCATCCAAAAATGAAAATCTGTCTTCATTTACTCACCGTCAAGTCATTTCAATCCCATTTTTTGTCCATCCATTGAAAGTCAACATTTTTAAGCTTTACACGCACGTTTGCACTTCTGTTTACCATATTTAATGTGCTCTATATATGTGTGCAATGAGCAATGTTTATATATGAATAAAAGCCTAAATTAAATCTGTTCATAAAGCAGTCGTGAAGACTTTGGTTTAAACCGCTCAAATAATATGGATGACTTTTACAAACTTGATTAATTCAATGGAGAGTGTTAAAAATGAGAGTATTTAAAATATCTTTATTTGTGTTCCAAAGATGAACAGAAGTCTAATGGGTTTGGACATGAGAGTGAGAAAATTAATTTTCATTTTTTGGCCGAACTATCCCTTAGACATAATATTGACTATTTATTGATTATTGAATTTATTGATTATATTTCATTAAATATGACAATATTTAAAGGTATAATTGTTATCGGTGCACTTCCAGAGTGTTCATACAATGGTAAAGAAATGCTGTCTTAGTTTAGCATGTTTTAAGGCTTTCTGAAGCACTGTGATCTTCCATGGTTATTGTCACACTTGGCTGAGTAAGTATCATTCTGTCATCTGCACAAACACATACAGTGCACACATGCACACGCACACACACACATACACACACACACACACACACACTTTAATGCACTAATCAAAGCAAGCTTATTTAGTCTTTTGTAAAGCATTTACGGCCTGATCCTAAATGCTGCGCTTGTGGCTTTGTTCTCTTCTCAAACACAATTAGAAGATAATATATAAATATATACATACTGCAAATGACATGCATATGACGGCTTCATTTGAAGCCCGCTCAGGTCATTAGTAACCCAACAGGGCGCTACAGAGCCGCCGGTCCCTTTCTGCCAGTCGACCAGTGGAGATTTATTTGATATTAACTCCCTAATGGCCTAGCTCCTTTTCTGGTAAAATATGCACAAAAGTCCAACACGAACACTGCCATTCAGTTGAATGCTTATTTATTCACTAAACGAGGATCTAATGTTCAATGTTCCCTGGATGCTAAGGTAGTTCTGGGGGAGGAAGACTTCCCCCTACAGCTATATACATCATTTATTTTACACATATCCCGGTATCACACACTGGGCAGCGAGGGGAGAAGAACGACTTTATGAAAATCAGAACAGTGAGTGTTACAGGGGACATTAAGAGTTGGAGGGGGAGAGCTGTGAATGGAAGCGAAAGAGGGGTGAGCGAGAAAAACGTCGCTGGAGAGAGACGATGTCTCTCGCCCGCCACCCACAAGCATAGCGGGCTGCGCTCGACACCCCTCTGGTAGGAAGCGGGCTTTCGCTTACCGCGTCTCTTGAACTCCAAGGCCCTCGCAGCCCCGACAAATGGTCGTTATCGCGCAGTTCTGTTTCCACATCAACTTCTTTAACGCATTAAGAAGGATGTCTATCTTGCGCGTTGTTAAACACACTGTTAATTTAGTCGTAGCGCTCATGGTCATGAGGCTTGGCTGAGATTGTGTTAAGTTGGCTCTGGTTTTTCTCAAGTCTTGTAAGATTCAGCATGAATCCTTCTGAGCTAGTGGAGGTCACTGAAATGAAAAACTCTCATTAGCTTTCACTTGTTTCTCACCATCTATACCTATTACAACACTTTCCATCCAGGAATTGGATAAAATCCATATCCATTTAAATGCAAGACCTTTTTATGTTTTAACCTTTAATTTCTCAAATAATACCTCAAAATAATATCACTTTTCCAAACTTTGCTGCTTAGAATAGCCCCCACGTTATCCACTGAAGCTCCACGAAAGTTTCAAAAACTAGTATTACTATTACTAATAATTTTTATTGATATAATATAATGTAATATTATTATTGCTATTATTATTATTATTATTATTATTATTAATAAAAAGGTTCTGATTCACTACATCACATACATCCTTGCGTAAAACAACCACAAATAATACCACTTTTCCCTGTCACCTGTTAAAGCTCCAATATAGCTCCAAAATACTAGTATTGCTTGTAAAAATAGTAATAAAAGTACTAGTAATAATACTAGTATTACTAATATGCATTTTATTTATATTAACTTTTATTATAATATAATCAATTATAATATAAGTAATATTAAATTATATATTTATTATTAAAAAATAATATTTCGATTTGGTACGTCACATATAAACTTAAATATAGAACCAAATAAAGTTTATTCTCAAATAATACCACAAATACTTTTATTATAATATGATATAATATTAAAATACGTTCTTATTATTTATTTATTTAAATTATATATTATTTTTATTTTTTATTTGCTATAGCTTCAAATGCTAGCATTACTAATATAATATAAAATAATACAATATAACCAAACAATATATTTTTATCATTACTAAAATTATAGATAGATAGATAGATAGATAGATGCCCAGGACATTTTAAGTTTGAAGAAGGGTCTAATAGTGACATATAGTGACTGATTACCAGATGATGGAAGCCAAAAGTTCTCAACAGTGTGTTTAGATTATAAAGAGTAAAATGGATTTTCGAAGGTCTGTTGGGAATGGATTACAGCAGGTCTGAAAATAGCAGGAATATGTTGATGTAGGTGGTTAATGAATTGTGGCAGGTAAGGAATAAGGAATGGATTGTGGAAGGTAAGGAGTAACTGTAGGGAAAGGGTTGTGGTAGGTAAGGGCCACTGACTGTGGGCTCCTGGGTGTGTGTGTGGCGGGGGAGACAGACTCTGCCAACTGCACGATTCACTAAGCTCTCACCAGGGGAGGGAGATAGATAGTTTTAATGCGTATGTGTGAATGAGAGAGAAGCGAGCGAAAGAGAGGGGAAAAAAATACAAATACAGAGAACCAAAATGTATATTCCATATTAAGTACGAGAATGGCTTTTATACTCAATTGTGTATGTCGGCCTGATCTGCAGGTAGGAAGATGAATGAGTTTGCCTGCATAAGTATATAGACCAGAGGCAATGGGAAGGAAGGACAATTATATAAATCTACTTCAAGTGCCTCATGTTGAAGATATCGTCGAAGTGAGTGAGTTTATGGACAGATAAAGCCTAATCTTAAAATTTTTGCTTTAGGGCTGAACCTTGAAATATCTCTTAAGAGTTTGAGCACTCAGCATATGCCCTGATACAATTGATCTAGAATTCATAAACTTTCAGACGGAGCATTAAAGCGATCACCTAAACTTATGGGAGGACTTCCTCGTCACACTTAAAGCGATCATATGTTAATCGGCATCCATAAATCATTCGGTGGTCATGAAGTCCTCTTGCTGGTGCCAAAGTCCCATTTCCCAACAGGACCACTCTAATTGATTTAAATGCTTCGTCCTTGCGGCAACGCGACTATGCTCGCTTAGTAAGGGGTCTTTAACGTTATTATTATTACTACGATTGCGGGTTTCTCCATTTCCTATTGTACGACGAGAGTCAGAATCTCTCGCCCAAAGCTGAACAAAATAATTATTAGCATCTTGGTACAGACAGATCCCCCCACCCCCTCTCCCCCCCACCGTCGCCTCGGTGTTGTCTACTTAACACCGCGCTTTGTGGGAGCAGGTTTAATATTGATCTAAACAACACGGTGAGGAGGAACGGCAGCCTCGCAGGGGCCTTCCGGTGCCAAGCGCGCCGCGTGATTCGCGCGTCAAAGGCGCTTCTGAACACACGTTATTCGTCAGCGGTCCGGCGCTCAAGTTGCATTTCAAAAGACATTAAGCGCGGGACATAATGGCGCTGGGTGTGAAATATGCATGCGACTCGTTCGCTGGTGACCCTTTAAACTAGAGGAACACCGGAGCTCTTCAGGAACATAATGAGAAAGATCTGTTGGCTAATTAATTGACACCGTTTTGAATATTCATCGCTAATATAACCACTACGCCTTCTCGCGCTCCCGCAGCAGCCTCGCAGGGGCCTTCCGGTGCCAATCGCGCCGCGTGATTCGCGCGTCAAAGGCGCTTCTAAACACACGTTATTCGTCAGCGGTCCGGCGCTCAAGTTGCATTTCAAAAGACATTAAGCGCGGGACATAATGGCGCTGGGTGTGAAATATGCATGCGTCTCGTTCGCCGGTGACCCTTTAAACTAGAGGAACACCGGAGCACTTCAGGAACATAATGAGAAAGATCTGTTGGCTAATTAATTGACACCGTTTTGAATATTCATCGCTAATATAACCACTACGCCTTTAATTATATTGTTGGACATCTCTCTCGGGAAGGTAAATCACTGAAGGCTTAATTAATGTAATGTATTCGCGACCCGTCGGGAACCCGCGTAAGAAGGCGCCTGGTGGGACCGTGCCGTGACACCTGGCCGCGCAAGAGCGGCGGAGCTTTTGTTGTTCTGTTTACCGGAGTACCTGTTCTCGAGGGTTGTGGGGAAGTGTTCATCCTTGTGAAATACGAGCAAAGTGCAAACAGCTTGACAGGTTGATTCTGACTCCGCTCAGCCCCGGTGAAAAACGGGCGCGCTCTTGGTGCGTGCGCGCAGACGCGTGCGCTTTCAGCTTTTGAATGACTTGTCACAAACATTTGACCTGAAATTACTCAAGAGAAAGGAGTTGTGAAATAGTATGTAATTATGGAAGCAGAGTGTTTATCTATTACTGGGGTCAGGTTTTGACACAAGGTGACGTATTATCCCGTGTATGATGGACCATATTCAGGGAAGAAAAATGATGAATTGATACTTTTTATCCTTTTTGTGAAGATGTGGTTGTCGTGTTGTTGTCCCTTTCTCTCCCTCTCTTTCTCTGCTTTTTCTCTCCATCGTTCACAACGATCTTTTCACTTGTTTTATTTTTAACACCATTAATTTTTATTTTCAACCATTCAGCATTAAACGTTGTAGACCTATCAACGTTGTTTCAACGTTGAAACAACAACTGACATTATTTCAACCGCATTTCAACGTTGAAGGTCGGTCATATGCCGGCTGGGTAGCTTCAGGGGTGACCAAAAAAGAAAAACAAAGTTTGTGAGCAAAAATGAGCTTGCTTGTTAAATGTTGCAAGCGAGATCTTGCAGATCTGTGTCAGAAGGCTTTGAAAGTTGCCTAGAGGACAATGTTGTGGTTCATCAAACTAACAGTTAAATAAACAAAGTCACATTTATTTCCGAAGCTGCTCATAATATTCTGTATATTACTATTATGTATAGCATATGAATATGTCTTTTTTTCAACTTATAATTATAAAAATTAATAGAATGTAAGTGGATTTAATTTAATAAATAGAAGTTTGTGCAATTGTAAGATATACTGGAAAAAGCAATGCAAAGAAATTAATTCCCCCTAAATGTTCATCCCTGTTGCCTATTTCATTTTTATTTAAACATCTTTTAAAAAAATAAGGAGAAGATAATGAGAAAACCTCACAGTAAGTTTTGTCTCATATGTAACTGAATGAATTTTATGACTGTATATTTCATAATACATAACTGCATACTGTATATGTCATTAAAATAATGTTAACATACCAATCTTTACACATTTCAAAATGTACTAATAATACAGAAGTGGCTAAATGGAAGTCCTTCCATTTTTAGACTTTTTAGACTTTTAGACTTTAGACTTTTAAAGTTTATCAGCACCTCTTCAGCAACAGTAACTAAACAGCATAAAAACAAAAACACCCCAATGTACATAACTGATCACACACACACACACACACACACACACAAAAGGAAATATAAATAAATGTTGTGGTTTGCACAGGATAAAAATGTCATTTTCTCCATAAATATTTATGCTTTTTGATTTATGCTTTTTTTTCTTATAAAACTGCTTTATTTACAATATTTTAATTTTATAACAGTGCATTGACAGTGAAAATGAAACCGCTGTGAACAATGTGAAGGATAAATATTAAGTATACCCTATTCCTATTTAAATAAAGCCTAAACTTCAAAAAAAGTTCGATTTTATGGAATTCGAGCCGTTTAAAATAATCCCAGTGCACTCCAAAAACAGTATATGGATCATTCACATTCACGTCATTAGTCTTGCAGTGTGTGTTATCATTATCAGACTCATTAGTGAGCGCGCTGCTCTTTGCCTCTGATTGGTACAGATGAGTAGGACCAAACGCATATGAAGTCAGACCCTCCCCCTATTTACCCCTTATTCGTCCTAAAGTCAGTGTCATCATAATAAAACGCAACTAGCGGGGGGTCTGGACCTCTGCCATTCTTACAAAAGCGTCGCGGATCCTCTGCGAGTCAAAGCCGAGCGCGCGCATCCTCCGAGAGAACTTCTCGCGCTCTGAGAGGAGTAACATTAGACAGGTAACTTTCAAACGGTCCCGTTTTCTTTTACATACTTGTGGATTTTGACTTTGTGAGATGTTTTCATGACTAGCGTCTTATAAAGCAATGTAAACATTTCAAACAGTTGAGGTCAATCAAAACAAGGCTATAGTGCGCTGAATGACTTTTTTATTTCAACGGACGATATGCTGGCTTGCTTCTGACTGATACTGAAAATATTTTCAAAAATGCCTCGGCCAGGCAAGAACTCCTACAGTGACCAGAAACCTCCATACTCCTACATCTCTCTGACCGCCATGGCCATTCAAAGCTCCTCTGAGAAGATGCTCCCTCCCAGCGACATCTACAAATTCATCATGGACCGTTTCCCGTATTACCGCGAGAACACTCAACGCTGGCAAAACTCACTCCGACACAACCTTTCTTTCAACGACTGCTTCATCAAGATCCCCCGGCGCCCCGACCAGCCGGGAAAGGGCAGCTTCTGGGCCCTGCATCCGGACTGTGGAGACATGTTCGAGAATGGCAGCTTCCTGCGTCGCCGCAAGCGTTTCAAGCTCCTAGGGGTGGAGCATTCGGCTTGCAAGAGTGGCCCCGTGCTGCACTCCTACCACTCTCATGCCCAGCATGCCTTGCACCAATCCCACCACCATTCGGGCAAGCTGGGCATGGGACATCAGGAGTACCTGGGCACCATGGGCCGGCTCTCGCACTTCCAGAGCTACACGCTTGGCGGCGGGCAGAGCGGCAGCTTCAAACACCCTTTTGCCATCGAGAGCCTGATTGGCCGAGACTATAAAGGAGTGATGGCCAGTGGGTTGCCCATCGCCTCGGTCATGCATCACCTCGGGTATCCCGTGCCCGCTCAGCTGGGCAGCATGGTCAACTCCGTGTGGCCACATGTGGGCATGCTGTCTGAGCCGGTGTCATCAGAATACCCACCATTCAATGTGGCGGTCAAGGGGCTGTACCATCATCACCCGGGAACCCAAAGCATGCCTGCTGTGCCCGTGCCCATCAAACCCACGCCGACCCTGGGCGCAGTCCCGTCCTTGACTGGCATGATGCCGGGAGTAACGCAGCTGTGCCCGAGAACAGCAGCGCTGATGGAGAGAGACGCAACAGCTCTTGTTGAGGAGAAAAGCGGGTCTCTCCATCCTGCTCTCCTGCAGTCCTGAGCCAAACGTTGAAGATTCAGACACGAGGGTACGTGGAGCATGTTTTGGGGGACGGCTGTGGACTGATTTGAGATGCCAGCCTTTTCCAGAAGATCCTTTAAGAACTGCTTTTTTTTGGCTGTGTATTATATTCTGCAGAGTGCAGATGGTCAGAATTTGGCTCTGCAGTTTTCTGCTTTATGGTATGTGAACATGTTTTACCTTCTTTTAAGAAACAGTGTACTGTACAAAGGACTGTATAAACCGGAAAAAGAAAAACATTGATGTACATTTTTTTAAACCCTTAAACGTTAAGCCTTATAAAAGCTACACAGACTGTGTATAATGAATAAAAAATGATGACTTGCATGCTTGTGTGCCACTGTTAAAACAGTGGATTGCTGTGCGTCTGGGAGAGAGTCATGAGATAACCCAAAGTGAATTTTGCTAAATTATTGTATTCATGTAAAATAGAAAATACCTTTATGTTAAAATGTTGTTATATATTATCATAAATGTTATACATGTAAATATGTGTAGAATATCATCACTTACAAGCATTTGAATTGCACTTGTGGTATTTACTAACACAACGTTGAAATATTTTATGAAGATGAAACAATCAAATAGACAATTATAGTGAATAAAAGCAGGCCTGGTTTAAGTGTGCTGTTTTAAAGTGGCATGTGAGTTTCAAAAAAAGCAGTATAATTGTATAAGATTTGTAAAT
>NW_015623669.1:372971-391800 GCF_001515625.1 Sinocyclocheilus rhinocerous
GGGGGTCTGGACCTCTGCCATTCTTACAAAAGCGTCGCGGATCCTCTGTGAGTCAAAGCCGAGCGCGCGCATCCTCCGAGAGAACTTCCCGCGCTCTGAGAGGAGTAACATTAGACAGGTAACTTTCAAACGGTCCCGTTTTCTTTTACATACTTGTGGATTTTGAACTTTCTGAGATGTTTTCGTGACTAGCGTCTTATAAAGCATCTGTAAACATAAAAAACAAACAGCTGAAGTCAATCAAAATTAGGCTATTAGTGCGCTGAATTACTTTTTTATGTCAACGGACGATATGCTGGCTTGCTTCTGACTGATCCTGAAGAGATTTTCAAAAATGCCTCGGCCAGGCAAGAACTCCTACAGTGACCAGAAACCTCCATACTCCTACATCTCTCTGACCGCCATGGCCATTCAAAGCTCCTCTGAGAAGATGCTCCCCCTCAGCGACATCTACAAATTCATCATGGACCGTTTCCCGTATTACCGCGAGAACACTCAACGCTGGCAAAACTCACTCCGACACAACCTTTCTTTCAACGACTGCTTCATCAAGATCCCCCGGCGCCCCGACCAGCCGGGAAAGGGCAGCTTCTGGGCCCTGCATCCGGACTGTGGAGACATGTTCGAGAACGGCAGCTTCCTGCGCCGCCGCAAACGCTTCAAGCTCCTCCGGGTGGAGCATTCGGCTTGCAAGAGTGGCCCCGTGCTGCACTCCTACCACTCTCATGCCCAGCATGCCTTGCACCAATCCCACCACCATTCGGGCAAGCTGGGCATGGGACATCAGGAGTACCTGGGCACCATGGGCCGGCTCTCGCACTTCCAGAGCTACACGCTTGGCGGCGGGCAGAGCGGCAGCTTCAAACACCCTTTTGCCATCGAGAGCCTGATTGGCCGAGACTATAAAGGAGTGATGGCCAGTGGGTTGCCCATCGCCTCGGTCATGCATCACCTCGGGTATCCCGTGCCCGCTCAGCTGGGCAGCATGGTCAACTCCGTGTGGCCACATGTGGGCATGCTGTCTGAGCCGGTGTCATCAGAATACCCACCATTCAATGTGGCGGTCAAGGGGCTGTACCATCATCACCCGGGAACCCAAAGCATGCCTGCTGTGCCCGTGCCCATCAAACCCACGCCGACCCTGGGCGCAGTCCCGTCCTTGACTGGCATGATGCTGGGAGTAACGCAGCTGTGCCCAAGAACGGCGGCTCTGATGGAGAGAGATGCAACAGCTCTTGTTGAGGAGAAAAGCGGGTCTCTCCATCCTGCTCTCCTGCAGTCCTGAGCCAAACGCCGAAGATTCAGACATGAGGGTACATAGAGTATGTTTTGGGGATGGCTGTGGACTGATTTGAGATGCCAGCCTTTTCCAGAAGATCCTTTAAGAACTGCTTTTTTTTGGCTGTGTATTATATTCTGCAGAGTGCAGATGGTCAGAATTTGGCTCTGCAGTTTTCTGCTTTATGGTATGTGAACATGTTTTACCTTCTTTTAAGAAACAGTGTACTGTACAAAGGACTGTATAAACCGGAAAAAGAAAAACATTGATGTACATTTTTTTAAACCCTTAAACGTTAAGCCTTATAAAAGCTACACAGACTGTGTATAATGAATAAAAAATGATGACTTGCATGCTTGTGTGCCACTGTTAAAACAGTGGATTGCTGTGCGTCTGGGAGAGAGTCATGAGATAACCCAAAGTGAATTTTGCTAAATTATTGTATTCATGTAAAATAGAAAATACCTTTATGTTAAAATGTTGTTATATATTATCATAAATGTTATACATGTAAATATGTGTAGAATATCATCACTTACAAGCATTTGAATTGCACTTGTGGTATTTACTAACACAACGTTGAAATATTTTATGAAGATGAAACAATCAAATAGACAATTATAGTGAATAAAAGCAGGCTTGGTTTAAGTGTGCTCTTTTAAAGTGGCATGTGAGTTTCAAAAAAGCAGTATAATTGTATAAGATTTGTAAATGAAATATTTTTAGAGTAAAATCACACATTTCAGTCCAGTTTCTGTGCAGTGGAATGTCTTTATTTCTTTCTGACTGTCTTTTTCGCACTGACTTGTTCGTTTGTTTTTACCAGAGTAACATTATATCTGTTACTTCTTTACGTTTTTACACTTATATATGTAAAATCAAAGGCATATATATGCATATATACTATGCATATATGTGTACAATTATAGGCAGTAATATGAGAAAATTCTTTCAAATATACTTAAATGAAAGAGACAATTTTAATACAAAATTGCATTTTTGTAAATAGGAAATAGTTGTTAAATAATCTTTACATTGTGCTTTCACTGAATATTTAATATATTGCGTTCCACTTTGTGAATTCTTTCACCAAATCCACATTTTGAACTCCTTTTCCTGACAGACAGTGGCTGAACATCCACAAGCATAAATAGCTTAATAGGTTTCGCTTCCTCACCATTTTAGAACATTAAGACAATTGTTGCTCCAAGGCATAGAGACGAAAGACTGAGTCTATTTGCCAAACTACAGAAAACATGGCGCTGTCCAGCAGAGAAGCATTTATCATCCTGGTGTTGAGTGCTGCTTTATACATTTAGTGTTGTGTTGAGTTTACTGCTGGACTATTTTATGTAACTTTCTAATAGGGCCAGGAATATATTTTAGGAATAGTGATAATGCATGCATACCTAACCTGACTTTAAAAACAGCATATGCAAAAAAAAAAAACACTCTTGCATATGGAGATATGGACAGATTTTTTTGGCACACGAAAGTGTTATCTATTGGTCTTCCGTTATACATTCTATACACCCAATCTTTCATTTAAAGTATCAATCATGAAACTAAAAGAACTTTAGAGAGCAGAAAGTTAAATTAAGCCAAATTAACAATATGAGCAATCATCTGTTTTTTGTAGTTTAAGCACAAATTCAACTTTAGTGTGCTTATGCGGTCCAACCTTCTTACAAGATGATAACTGGGTGCCGCACTGCCACTTACTGAAAGAAACTTTGCATGGGGATCACATGAGAAAAAATTGTTTCACATTTTAAATTACTGTTCAAAAGTGTTTTTTCCCCCAGGAAAAAAGTATCTTATGCTCACTAGAGCATTTGTTTGATCAAACATACAGCAAAAACAGAAATACTGTGAAATATAATTATAATTTAAAATACATTATTACAATTTAAAACTTTCTATTATAATATATTTTAAAATGTGATTTATTCCTGTGATGCAAAGCTGAATTTTCAGTAGCTGTTACTCCAGTCTTCAGTGTCACGAGATAAAAGTGACACTTTATTGACATTTTACTGATTACACATGTAGATTTCATTAAAATAACATTAATACACATGGCCACGGCATGAATCATGAATCAAGATGACCATAGGATCCATTAAATGATCAACTTACATGTCAGTCTAAAAAATCAACAGATTTTCTTTGCCAATTTTCTTTTACTCTATGTGTGTGTGTGTGTTTGTCTGGGATGCTGTGCTTCACGTAAAGCGCCGGTCGAGACAGATGCATGACTTCAAAAGCAGCCGTCTGATAAAGTTGTTTTGTCCTGCTCGTCTTGACATAATTTTCACCTTTGAAGTTGAGAAGCTGGTCCTCTTCACAACACAAAAGCTGCCAGTTGGGAGGCCATTTAGAGTGTCACTGTTTAGCATGGCAAAGGCTCTCTTGTACGTCTTGATTTGTGCGCTGCGGCACACGCTCACACCAGGAGTGAGCCGAACCTGCCCTCTGAACAAATAAGATGCACAAGTGGCTGCCTGATGTGAAAACTACACCCACATCGCATCTAGTCAATGAAAATGATCCGTCTCTCTCTCTTCATTACTCTCCGGATTCATTACTGTCTGACGGTAGCAATCTCAATTTCTTGGCATCTCAAAAGACATAAAATTTGTCTTTTACCATAAGCAGCTACAGTGTAAATTTCAAACAAAATGTGACATTTTGCATATGTAAGTGCCTTTTGAAAATGAAACACACGCCAAGTGATTCGGTGGATAAGAAAATCCATTAAAAGCAAATATGTTACCATTTCTTATTGCAATTATGATTACGCTATGACTTTTCAATAAGAAGGATATGCTGATTATTTTTTTTCAACCCTTGAGTCTTTTAAATATGGATTATCTGGAAAGTATGATGAATAGGAATGAGGTCATTGTGAAGTTGCTGGTCTGCGGCTTGTTGAGGGGCAGAATTTGATATGAGATATTATTGTTAATTACTCTGACTTCAGCAGGGGTGGAGGTGACACATTCATGCCCGTCTCAATGACTGCAAAGACCTCGTCTTCATAATTAACCATTTTATTCATGAAGCTTGCCACCATGAGCCCCGGCAACAGCACAGCAACTTAGTACAATTGCATAATTCTTTATAAATGTTATAATTCTGGCCACTGATTAAGTGTGGATTAGTAATATTATAATAGATATATTGTCTTAATTCCTCATAACACATAACTGAACTGATAGATTCACTGTTTAATCTGTCTGTCTCTTGAAATTTTACAATCTGGATTTTTTTTACTGTTAAGTAGCTTTAGTGTAAAGACTGTTTGTTCGTATTTAGGTATGCTGATGGAGAATGTACTCGCTCAACAACAGCAAACTCGCACACTTTTACACTACTGTTCAAAAGTTTGGGGCCAGAAAGATTGATTGATTGATTGATAAAAATCAATACTTTTATTCAGCAATGATGCATTAAAATGGTGAAAAATGATAGTAAAAACTTTTGTAATGTTACAAAAGATTTCTATCTCAAATAAATGCTGTTCATCAAATAATCCTGGGGAAAAAATGTATCACGGTTTTCACAAATATATGAAGCAACACAACTGTTTTTAACATTATTCATAATAAGAAATGTTTCCTGAGCATCAAAGCAGTATATTAGAATGATTTCTGAAGGATCATGTGACACTGAAGACTGGAGTAATGATGTTGAAGCTTTGAATCACAGGAATAAATTACATTTTAAATTATATTAAAATAGAAAACAGGTGTTTTAAATTGTAAAAATATTTCAAAATATTACTGTTTTTACCATATTTCTGATCATATAAATGCAGACTTTGTGAGCATAAGAGACTTTTTTTGAAACTTTTGAACGGTTCTTGTGCATTTTTTAAAGCGTTTTAATTTTGTTAAATCTAGCAACTTTCAATATTTTTTACCTTTAATTATTTGGACTTTCTTGGAAAATTTGTACAATGCCTTCATTTGATTTTGCTACATTTCAGATGCCTTTATGTGTAGATTTTCTTGTTATTTTACATTCATTTAATTTTTTTTAATTTAATACTTTGTTCAAGTTTGACATTTTATCATAATATATACTTTTTTATTTTTAAAACTAAAAAAATATGAATGAATAAACCAGTTTTTATTCAGTATTTATTGTGTATAATTTGTTTTTGCCCCTCAAATTTCAACTGTCATATAGAGACATAATTTCCACTGCAACCAATTCAATTCAAGTTTATTTGTACAGCGCTTTTCACGATACAAATCATTGCAAAGGGGGAGTCTTATAAGGGAGATTTTAATAATCTTTAACCAACAATTTCAACACTAATTACACTAATAATAACACTATTATTAACAGAAGTGCTTATACAACATGTTGACTGTGATGACAGTGGAAATGACATACAGTATATTCAGATTTAAAAACTGACAAAAAATGACATATTTCTCCAGCGATGAATGAACATTGTTGGTAGACAAATTAAAACTGAGGGACGGATTCAAGTCTATATCCTCACAGAGGTGATGTGTAAGTGATGTTAAAGGACATTATACAGTAGTTTCTTGCTCTGCAGGTTTTGATTCATGTGTGGCAGCTCTCAGGTGCTGGAGTTCAGTGGAAGCACATTGATTCGTTCTTTCAGTGCTGAGCTTAATACTTGGCTTGTGCCTTCTGCCTTTCCCCTTCAACACACCTCCAGCCATAAGTCACCGGCTCATAATAAAAAGCTCATCTGCCATGCATTAACAAAAGATGAGTAGAGGTCACCAGAGCTGTAGTGCTGATCACTAAATCTCTCTTTCTCAGTGATTCACTAAGAATAGACAGTTGCGTTCGGACTGCCCCGTGGGCTAATTGAAATGGTTGGAGGTTGTCCTTTTAACAAGGATTGTTAGATGCAGCCAAGACCTGTGTTAATGGTGCTCAATATAGCAGATTGTCTGCTGCTGGACTACTTCCTCTGATTACCTCCATGAATTCTCAAGGCATAGTGTCAGTGCTTCTAAAACCTTTACGAAGTTTGCAAAGTTTTTATGGTTTTCATAACTTTCTGCTGTCCTAAAAAAACAGTATGTAAGAATGGGGCTCTAGCTGTCATACATTTACTCCAGTGAAAATGTCTTAAAGTGTTTTTTTTTTAATGTGTACGGACACAAAAAAGATAATTGAAAATGCATTTTTTGCAACAACATGCCCTGTAGCATTTGTCACACTGGAACCTGCAATTGAACAGCCTATAAAACATATTTAATCAAGGAATAAATAAATAAATAAATGTTGTAATATTGTTATAGTAATAAATAGTCAAATTATATATTAATAATAAATAAAGTACACTTAAAATAAATAAAATAATTAAATAAATACACTTTATTTTAAGGGGATGTTGTTAAATTAAATAATTAATTAATATTATTAAATATTAATTCATTACATGTACTTTAGGGTTAAGGTTAGCGTTTGGCTGAGGTTTACTTGTAATTATACATAATTTACTGTTTATACTACAGTAAGTACATGTAACGTGTAACTGTCACGTTAAAATAAAGTGTTACCATAAATCATTTATAACATTTAAAACATTCCCTAGTTAACATATATGAAAAATATTCTCAAGCACAGTTCAACTTTTAAGTTCAAATCTGCCATCATTTCATCAAGTTGCCTTTTTTCTCAAAATATGGGAGTGGTTTTACGGTTTTGATTAATCAACAACTACAGCAAAAATATGATACTGAATGATATTGTAATTTTAGTATTTTTTTTTGTATAGTATTTCACAAAAAAAGAGGGTTTTGAACTAGATGTTTGAAACAACAACAACATATGTTTGAGTAATTGGACCTTCGTTTTAAAACCTCATATTTCACGAGATTATAATTTTTGTGACAACTTGCCCCCAGTTGCAGTGTGTTCCTCGGTTTAATGAAATGTACAATATGTGTACCTCCTTAGCCATATTTTGTGGATTTGTGGATAGCCATAATTTGTCCCCAGAAGTGAGATAAACCTGACAAAACTGCATTATTGGAGGGCATCCTAAAAAAAAAAAAAAAAAAGGATTAGGTTCAAGTTTATATAACTGGCTGTATACAGTATAAAAACAACAGAAGTCTATGGCACGTCCCCATTTAAATGGCTAAGTGAACGTGTGTGTGTGTGTGTGTGTCCATGCATGCGGGCTCATTTTTTAAGCGAGTGTCTGATGAGTGTTGAGAGATGCACACACTGCTCATTTCGAGTTAATTGGCTGTTGACAGCAGTTAAAGGAAAGGTCCTGCGCTGCCTCCCTGCACATTTATCTTGCTATTAGAGCAGGCACTTGGGTTTTTATTGGACTAATTAGCACTCTCTTTCTATCTGCTTAACACTGGCCTTACAGCATGTGCACTCCTGCAACATGTGTGTTTGTGAGAGAGTTCATACACGCTCCAGCTTTATAATGATTATCTCAATTAGGCCTCTGTTGACTGGTCTTCATTCTCCTTCCTGTAAACGGCTCAGACTCAGAGCAGAGTGCTTGAGAAAGTCAAAGCTGAGAGAAGGGTCTGGCTGCAGCCTTGCACTTGTACCCTCTTGAAAGCTGAGGCCGGATAGAGGAAACTCATGCTCGCCCTCTTGTGTTCAGAGATTGTATTTAGATCATGAAGAAGGGTAAAAAGGCTGATAGGGGCAGTCTGTCACGTGTTGTTTATAAGCCAGATCTCCCAGACTGCCCTGCTGCTCCTCGGGCTCCTGGAAGAAGAAATCTTCATTGAACACGGGGTTATGGCAGTTCCTGATGATGGCACTGTGTTGCCGCTGCAGCTTGCCTGGGGTGAGGCTTAGGGTCAAGCTGCAGGTCAGAGGTCGAAGGTCGCTGGGATCTCTCAAGCCTTCCACAGAGATCACACGGATGCGAACTGTCATAGAGCACTGGGTCCTGAAGGCAGAGACGCACACCCGGCCTCTCTGAGGAAGAGGAAGCACGTGCTCCTGATGGAAGCGTTCCTGGCAGTGCAGCATGTCCAGGGAGAACTGGATGGGCGGGGCTAGTTTGGTGCAATGGGATGTTTGAATAACTTTAGCACGGCGACGGACTTTTGACATGAGCTTTTTGTCTGGAGTGGAGTGAACTTTCTTTTTCTCGGCTCTAGAGGCATGAACTTCATGCTGTAGCGGCTCTTCAGAGATTGACTGTTCGCTGGTGAAATCCTCTCTTCTGATTGGTGGAGATGTTGAATAAGGGGAGGAGTCAGCAGAGGGCGTGTCACTCTCAGTGCTGGCCATCTTCAGCACTGCTCTACAGGACAGTTTGGGTGATTTGATGGTCAAGTGAATGAACAAAGACTCGTAGCAATAAACCGGACTCGTAGCATTTCAGTGAATATGGGATGGGTTTGAGTTTGTTTAAAGCCACTGTAGGTTTGTTTAGACTCACTCTCAGTGGATGGGCAGTACCAGGTCTTGACAGTGATGTTTTTGCAAAGCTGGAAGCTTTTTTTTTCTTCGTTCAGACACTGTGAGATTTTTTCAGCGTCTGCCATGAGGCAGCGCTTGGTCAGTTTGGGAGGCAGGAAAAATTCAGGAATTTTTTCAGGTGTGAGGATGTTGCTGTGCAGTTTATTGAAGATGCTGGTCTTGGCCGAAATCTCCTCCTTATTTTTGCTGATGAGGTGACTGATCTGCACCGCGAGACTTTCTGCTCCCGCCTGCACTTTCTGAAGGATCCACATTGTGATTGATAATGCTGATCAACTCTGTAAAGACAGAAAAGGTTCAAGGGATAGTTCACTCAAAAATGAAAATTCTGTCATCATTTACTCCCCCTCATGTCGTTCCAAACCTGTTTGACTTTTTTTCTTCTGCAGAACACAGAAGAAAATAATTATTTTGAAGAATGTTGGTAACCAGACCGATACCCATTGACTTCCATTGGATGGGCAAATACTGTAACACTGAGACATTTCTCAAAATGATTTCTTTTATGCTCCACAGAAGAAAGAATGACATGATGACAGAGTTTTCATTTTTAGAACATATATCTCTTTAATAGTAAATTAATACCATTTTAAACAATTGTGAGACATAAGTTGTGACCCAAATGATGAACTATACACATATACTATGCACTTTGTACTCTAACGTCTAGTGTGTATGAAGTTTTGAAAAGTGATCCAGCATCAGAGTCTGATAGCCCCCGTCTTTCTGTCCAGCGTTCCACACTTTTGTTTTCAGTTAAATAAGTGCATCATCTGGGTTTTTGAAGTGAAGTTGGAATTTTCAGTATTAACATACTACACTCACTATATACTTTATACTACAAAATGGCACAGAATAGTGCATAAATACACAAACTGGGACACACCTATAATAATAATAAAAAAAAAGAATAAAAATATTGTCATGACATTTTATGCTGTAATCTATAATTCTTGTTTGAATAAATATTTAATCTTTTAAAAACTAAATAGAGGGGAATTCGTTTCAACTTTAGTTTTTTTTTATTTTTACATTTTCTTTCATCAGCAACACATACTACAAATCTACCTTCTTTATCATGTGGTATAAGATCATTTACATTAAGAAAGGACAGATGATTATATTAAATTTGCTAGAGTGTTAGAGTTGCCCCCATTACAGGAGTAACCGGTTAGAGGTAACTGTAACTCTAGAAATAAAATAATAAAATAAAATAATTCACTGTATTTCAAATAAGAAAGCATAAAATTAGTAAAAAGTAGTTATATAATAGTTTTATTCTTAATATTACTGAGTAGTTTTAATGTTTGGAATAATACTAAGTCTCAGGAAGAGATACATTTTTACTAGAACATTTTAAGTCAAGAACAATTTTCTACTGGATAACTGAATAATATTCGTTACATATTTTCAAGAATCAAAGGTCATACAGTTCTTATTTTAGAATATAACTGTAACTTACTGTTTCAGTTACCCCAACTTCACAATCAGGTCTTGTGTGGCAGCAAGAGACAGTTGGCATCTGTTAATGTTATTTATAAATATATTGTTCATTGATAATTCATGTTTGTTTATTATACATTAATGTTAAGTTATATAACTAAAATGTTAAACATGTATTAGTATGTATAGAAATTAACATTAACATAGAGTGATTAATGTAAATGTGTTGTTTATTATTTGTCCATTATGTCTAATGTATTAACTAATGTCACCAAAAGTAACCTTTTTGTAAACTGTTAGCATTATATATGTGAAATATAAAATGATGATTTTGTCCTTACCTGTTTGGATGATGTGCAGTGGAGATCTGTGAGTTACTCTGTGTGGTCAGTTCAGGTATGTCCATCATTTTTTTCAATGCACAGTGGCCAATCACAGCACACTTTCTGTCCTATAGGCCGCCTCTCTTTTCCCTCTGTATGTAGCCTAGAATAGTTTCCTTATCACCTAAAATCCATGAAACTGGTTTCAGAAAAGCTCTCACAATCAGTAACCTATAAAACAGTTCTGTCACAGAGAGCCACACTGTTCTCAGATCAGATGCACATGGATAATTAAACATTTTTGTCTTATTCTTTCACATTTAAAGGTCAACAGTGAGATCACTGGTGTCACTTCAAAGAGAAACCGTTGCTTAGAAAACAGTCTGGTCAGGCTCTGTTCTCCGGTGTAGCCTTCATGTAGTGGGGTCAGAAGTCCCGCTGAGTCTAGTGTCCCCATCAAAGGTTGACGTCAGGATTTTGGTGGGGGGAATTATTCAGCTCCTTCTCTGGGTATGTCTTTTGTTCTATGTCTGTTTGTTTGTAATGGAAGTTTCATGTTTTTTGTATGTATTATTTATGTAATCATTTTTATATCATAATTTATTTCATAATTGTTTGCTTTTAGTGCTTTTCATCTGCTCATATTAAGGCACTTTTTTTTTTTAATGTCAACACTTTGTTTACAAACATCACACAATGCAGATATGTGTTGTAATTCATTAGGAGGTGGTTAATTCGAAACATTATGAAACTGGTAATGTATTCGCAATAAACTTCTGAAATCCTCAAAACAACACTCATAACCATACACAGTTTCACAAAAGAAAAAAAAGTTTTTAAATGTTACATACATATATATATATATATATGGCCTTTTACTGGTGATTACAATGAATTTGGAGGTATTATCAAAAGCCATTGACAACAATATTCATTGAGTGACATTTAACGGTTTGCAGCTTTTTGTGCAGTTTTAATGTTTCTGGGGCAATTACAACAGGCAAAAATAATAATAATAATTAAAATAAAATTATATATATAACATATATATATATATATATAATTTTTTTTTTTTTTTTTGCCATTGACATTGCATACAGTCCTACATCTCCACCTGGTGGATTCTTAGTGTAAGTTCTACTGTTTGAAAGAACAGTTATTTTAGCTTTTTAGGATTTAAAAGTTCTTTTTTTTTTCTGTATCTCGACAAAATAGGCTTCCTTTTTAGTTGTTGGTCACTAGAACTCGCTGACTCGCTGATACTGGTCATTAGAAAAAGTAAATGATAGGGTTAGAGACTCGAAAGTTGTCTCTAATATAATAATTCTTATATTTAGTTTGTCCCACTGTCTTTTGTTAAATTAAATCCTATTTGAGCTTCTCAGTTTTGTTGTAAAGATGTGAATTATTACTCAACCTGTAGCGGAAGCAGCGCGTTGATCTCGTGATCACATGAAGCCTGTTACTTTTCTCCGCGCTTCTCAGGATTAACCAATCACATTCGTCTGTGATTACTAGCTGACGTTATTTTATAAAATATATTTTAGCCATTTCTAGAGCGAAATTGTACGATTTATACCAATCCTTTAGAGTAAAAATTTCTCCAGTGAGACAAAAAAATGAATAAATAAATAAAAACAAGAAAACGTCCTGAAATTTGAATGTGTCGCAATGGGTTTTTTCTGAGCCTCGACGCGCCCCCTGGCGGAAGACATCCGTCTGTGTCACACTCCCGTGGTGTGGTTTTGCTCTCAGACGCGCGTCAGTCTGTACGTCACTCACGACATGCGGATCTTCGCTCTCGCATCCCTTTCCGTGACGGTCTGTTCCGCCGGTGTCGGTGAGCGCGATGCGGACGCGCCCTCGGTTTGAGATCGAAGCGGCTCAGCTCCATAACGCGCCGAGGAAATGCTTCTGTCGATGCCGCACACGCGATGCGCGGTCTGTGTAAGATGATCCGTGAAGACAGTCATCCGATCCGCTGCTCTGCTCTGCCTGTTCGTGCTGAAGGCTATAGCTGGCACAGATTACCTGCTTAGTTATAAAGTCATGTAGTGGATCGAGCAGTTTTCTTCGAACAGCGATACAGCAGGCTGTATAACCTGACGTGTGAGTACTTGAGTACGTTAATTGTTCTTCATTACTACTGCTGCTGCTGCTGCTGATGATTATGAAGTATTTGGGATAATTGTAGTCAAGTGCTGTTGAAACTTATTACTTTTCAACTACCTTTTTAAAGAAAGTTTTTTTCTCCTTAAAATGTTATTTAAACCTCGAAATTAAATTAATTTTACTTATTTTTTTTTATTTAGAACAGCCAATGAAATGCATTTTAATGTAAAATTTAGTTGTCATTCACTTTCTGTTAACCTAAAGCAAATCCTTTTAATCCATTTAATTCCAAAATATTCCCAGCTAAATTATGACATGTGATTTACCGGGATAGCACAGTAAAACTGTTTCTCAGCTGCATGCCTCCTTTAACGAGATCATTACTAAGGTCGGAACTTAGTGATGAAATAGTGATTACTGATTAAGTAGGTTACTTTGCATAATTTAGTGCTTCAAATTTACTACAGTGAAAATCTGAACTGTACCTCAATTTTCTTTGGTCAGTTTCAGACAGTGTTATTTTAGTATTATTTACACTTTTTTTGGGAACCTGTGATACTTTTTTTTAGTATTAATGAATAAAGTTCAAAAGAACAGTGTTTATTTAAAATAGAAATCTTTTCTAACAATATAAGTCTTTATTATCACTTTTTATTAATTTAGCACATCCTTGCTGAATAAAAGCATAAAAAAAATAAAAAAAATAAAAATAAATGACTGACCCCAAATCGGTAGTGTATGTTGTTACAAAAGATTTCTATTTTGATTAAATGTTGTTCTTTTTAACTTTTTTATTCATTGAAGAATCCTGTAAAAAGTATCACAGGTTCCAAAAAAATATTAAGCAGCACAACTGTATCCAACATTGATAATAAATCAGCATATTAGAATGATTTCTGAAGGATCATGTGACACTGAAGACTAAATAAAACACGTGTTGGATGAAAATTCAGGTTTGCATCACAGAAATAAATTATATTTTAAAGTATATTAAAATAGAAAAACATTTTAAATTGTAATAATATTTCACAATATTACTGTTTTTTTTCTGTATTTCTGATCAAATAAATGCAGCCTTGATGAACAGAAGAGACCTCTTTAAAAAACATTACTAATCCCAAACTTTTGAATGGCAGTGTATATACTAATATATTATTAATATTGAGAATTAGCTTTTATATTTTCAGATTTTATTTTAATTTGAGTATAAGTTCTAGTAATTTATGTACTTAAGTAATTTATGTACTATGTACTGTTTTATTTTAGCTTTATTTCAATCACTGAAAACAGTATTTTATAGTTTTAGTTAATAAAAAACAATGTTTTTTTTATTGTATGTATAATTGTGGCTGGGTACTTTGAGTAAAAGTTCTTCTCTTCTCTTCTCTTCTCTTCTCTGTACTCGTGGGAGCTCTGACTTAAACGTGTCCTTGTTTGAGATCCCAGTGTAGTCCCAGGCCACTTTGTTTGGCTTTGTGATCAACCTGTTGCATTTACTTTGGTGTGTTCAGTTACAGTCAGTTGGATTTGAATAAGCCTGTGTTTGAGTGAATTGTAATCCTCTTCCTGTTTGTGTTTCCTTCACATTCTCCAGGTTTCTCCATTACAGAGTTTTGAGTGAAGAGCTGTCATGTTCTGTGAGCCTACAGGCATCTGAAGTTGCAAAATAGCCAATGTTGAAGAATATGAATCAATAAAAGCAGAATTAATCACCTCTGGGCAGTGCTACATGCAGAAGGATGGGTTTGCTTCATCCAGTCGTGAGCCATCGGAAATGAAAGACTGTGTAATGTCACCTGTCTGCTTTATGGACGCATTCCACATCGTACTCTGGAGACTTTGACCCTAAAAGTGCCTGAGAAAGCTGCCTGGGTGTCCACTTTCCTCTCCTTTCTAAAAACAAACCACATTTTCATTTTGTAAAAATGGGCCCTTTTATGTCTCCTTTCAATAATCTGCTATGCATGCTGTTGGGCATCTCTTTCACTGTCTGGTTCACGCTGCTCTTGGTCTTCATCATCGTTCCTGCCATTTTCGGTCTGTCTTTCGGTATCCGCAGACTCTACATGAAGACGCTGCTCAAGGTGTTTGAGGTGAGTCAGAAGGTCATCTTGTTGGATTGTTGTTCATACTGATTTATTTGTGGCCTTGCATTTGTTCACTGGATTGTATAGAGTTGACAGAAAGTTTGGAGTGAGAGAGATGAATAACCAATCGTTCAGTCACATTAAATCAGTTGTTTTAAATACTATAAATGAATTTAGGCATCGCAACATTGTAATGTATGGAAGGAAAAATTGATATATTTTGATATTTGCAAAATACTACATTTAACAGTGTTATTAAATTGTTAGCATTTTTAAAAATGAACTTTAAAGGGATAGTTCACCCAAAAATGAAAATTCTGTCATTAATTACTCACCCTCATGTCGTTCTAAACCCATTAGACCTCCGTTCATCTTCGGAACACAAATTAAGATATTTTTGATGGAATCTGACAGCTCTCTGACCCTCCAATAGATAGCAAGGTAACTACCATGTTCAAGATCCAGAAACGTAGCAAGGAGATCGGTAAAATAATCCATGTGACATCAGGGGTTCAACCGTAATATTACGAAGCTACGAGAATACTTTGTGCGCAAAAGAAAATTGACGAATTGTTGTTGTTGTTTTTTTTCTTTTGCGCACAAAAAGTGTTCTCGTAGCTTCGTAATATTACGGTTGAACCCCTGATGTCATATGTATGGATTATTTTACCGATCTCCTTGCTACGTTTCTGGACCTTGAACGTGGTAGTTACCTTGCTGTCTATTGGAGGGTCAGAGAGCTGTCAGATTCCATCAAAAATATCTTAATTTGTTTTCCGAAGATGAACGGAGGTCTAATGGGTTTAGAACAACATGAGGGTGAGTAATTAATGACAGAATTTTCATTTTTGGGTGAACTATCCCTTTAAGGGAGTTTTAGAATCTAAATGTAAACATTTAACAACACTTAAATATTTAATATTTATTAGATAACTGATATGATAATGACATTGTGCATAATATCATGGTACTATCATGATACATGTCCAAAAAACACTGTATTATCACAGCACCATGTCCAAAAAACTGTGGTACTAACATGGTACTTTTTGATACTTTTTATTTATTGAGTGCACTTGGTAGTGTGAACTTCTCATGCACTCGTGTTTTGCATATTCATACTCTTACATTATTGTGGCCATCTGATGAGATGTAGATGGAGTTGGGAGGTCAGTGCACAGTTTGCATTTTTTATTGGTCCAGAGAACATACTGGGATCTAAATATGAATACAGTTCTTTTTTTAACTAAGAGGCTAGGTGCAAGAAATGAGATCTGGACGAGGAGGACATGTTAAGCACATCTGGTTAATGTTTTTAGAAAATGCATGATTTGCTTCCTTTACTGGCACTGTGAAGAGCCGAGGGGCTGCTCCTCTCCAGCTGTGGCTGATTTATTTCAGCATTACCTCACGTCCGTCTGAAGCTGTTATGTAACTGGTCGTGCATTCGCACTGCCTGAGCAGAAATGCGTGCTACTCTCGTCCTGCTGCCTGAAACTGGAAACGAGTATTTTTCCAACAACAAGCAGGAGAATTTCTTGAAATGAAGGAGAAATTCTAGTTAAACGTCATGTTGTTTGGGTGTTAAACAACATTCAGCTTAGCCAACCTAGTCACGGGGAAGCAATAAAGAGGATGTTTGATAGATAATAATGGTTTTAAATCCCTAAACAAAAAAATAAGAGTAAAATGATAAAAAAGTGCTATTCCTGACTGTGTGTAGAACCTACAGCTCTGCAGCTGTACATTGCAACAGGATTGTAAATGTTTACTGTACCATGAGCTTCCAGGGACAAAATGATGAAAAAACTGTGCTGTGTCTATATTCTGTCCTCAACCTCAAAGTACTCTTATTACAGATGAGAAGAAACCTTAGTTCAGATAGAGAAATAAGACAAATGAATAGGCTAGCATTGAGGCATTGAAGTTAAAGCAAAACGTGTGTTAATTTCGCAAGATATCAATAGCAGCCCTTCAGTGTTTTCTGATTCTCAAGTCAAGTCAATTGTGTGCATTGTGTGCTCCACATGCCTGAATTAACATACTGACATTATTCGTCCTCCCACAGCTTTTCAATAAAGCGCTTGTTGTTCCCTGAGGGAACATTCAGTATGTATGTGTGTGTGTGTGTTTGTGTATGTTTGTGCTACACAGTCCACCGCAATGTGTTTTCAAATCATGAAACAGGCAGTTTATTTTAAGGTCCATTATGATGAGGAAGTAAATGAGTTTTATTTTGCGATTAATGACTGGCTGACTGTGCATTAGATATGTCATAGAGTGCTGCAGGGATGACATTTTTGTAGGCCAAAACCCGGAAACAAGTGACCGTAGCATTTTAGCACTTCCAGTTCCATTGTCCTGAAGTCAGTGGGTTTTTTGAATGGGTTTTTTAAATCGTGTTCTTGCAAACTCAAACTTTCAGGGAAAAGACTAAAAAAGTTGTTGGAAGCTTAATGGTGGTGACGTTGAAATCATGTGTAGTTTGTTTTTGTTTATATATAACGTTTAGCTATTTGGTTATGCTTTATTTAGGCTTCAAAATGTATAAGTTGTGTTAATTTGTGAAGACTCTCGGGTTTGAACAAAACGTGTAAAAATCATAAACTTCGGTCAGTCACAGAGCTTATTTTCTGCACTAATCCAAAAAACAGAGGTAACCAGGGTGTTGCTAACTTTCAGGTTGGTCTGCAAAAATATGTCATCACTGCAGCACTCTATGATTACAATAATATTTAATCTTTTTTGATATTTTCCACCGTTAATTGATTTTTCATTCATGATCAGAGGGTTAAATATGTATTTAGTTTTAAATAAATATTTTAATTAATTATATTTTAGCATTTGTATACATTTAAATATTTAGATAATACTTTTATCTAATAATAATAATATATTTTCAATTCAATTAAGATAATTCTTACAATAGTAAAACAATACTAGAATGTTTCAGTGGTAATAATATTGCATTAAATTGAGGTTGTTTTTCTTTATTTTCGCAGTGGGCCACAGTGAGGATGGAAAGAGGAGCCAAGGAGAAAAACCATCTTTTGTACAAGCCTTACAGTCTTAATAGTACGTGTGTCAGTGGCTGTGTAAACACTGTGCACTGTTACACCTGTGGGAAAATGATCTGTTGCTCCTGCTGTGTGCTCATCTGCTTGTTAATCTGAGTGACATTGCTTGTTTTGGCGTGTCCCAAGTGCTCGGTCGATCTCACGGGACGCGTACTGAGGTGTTTTTGTCAGTTGACCTATCAACAGAAAGATCAGGCAACAACTAATGGCAGTCAAACTACATTTGTGTCCCAATCACCTTTATTCAAGCTGCATTGCTTGTGGTGTTGCAGGATATTTTTGTTGTTTTTTACATCCTGACATCATTTGCTGTTACATATTTTTCAGGAGAGTGTTTGTTGATATAATTGCAAATTAAGAAAATATAATTTTTTCAGGATTCTATTTTCTGGATGTTGATATTTTCTGAATTTAGCGTCTTACAATACAGGCTAATTCTGCCACCCCTCAGGGCCATATGGAGCTTTTGTAGGATTAATGTCAGTCAGGGCAGTGGCCTTAACCCACATTCTTTAATAGAAACTCCTCACCCACCCGTGTGCACATTTGAGATGAGGAAGAGCGCCTGATATCGGAGCTCTGTTTAATCAGATGTTCTCAACTGGGTATTGTGGGATTAATTGAATTATGGACTGAAACCCAAATGCTCAGTATTATTGCTTGAACTTTTCAGCAGCATGCATTGGGTCAGAGCTGTGGTGCGGTGGGGAGTTTGTGTGTTCTTGGAACTGTTGTGATCATAGCTAATGTAGGTTTATATTTGACCTGTGACATATTACAGTCTCTCTAATCCATTAATGCCCTGTTCTCTCTTTTTATCTCCAATGAAAGTCAAACACTGTGTCTACACCGGACGCGAGCGGCGCGACAAAATACGATATAACTCATTATAATCAGTGATGCTGTCTACACTTGATGCGGCACGGCGCGCGACACGACAAATCCCCTACAGAAAACTGCTGCCGCATTCTATTTATGACATATTGACACAAATTTCAAATGATTTTCAGCGGTTGCTTTGTCCAGTCCGGTGTAGACAGACTTTAG